>NW_001849203.1:0-7357 GCF_000209065.1 Trypanosoma cruzi | reverse complement strand
ACCGCGAGTGTTCACTCGGCGTCGTGCTGTCCGCAACCCACTTGAGGTAATCCTCGCTGCCGGGCCCCATTGGCACGCTGATGATCTCCGGGACGTCGTACGGGTGATGTCGCTTCACGTCCGCAACCACCTCCTCGATAAGTGAAGCCCGTGTTTTTATCATCATGAGGCACTCGCTCTCCTCCTGCAGGCGGCCCTCCCACTGATAGACGGATTGAATGACGGGGATGATGTTCACGCATGCCGCCTTCTTGCCCATGACCAGCTGCTTCGACAGCTCGCGTGCCACCTCCATCGAAGGCGTCGTCACGTAACACACAGAGAACATAAAAGAGAGTATTTGACACAACACAACTCCGTGGAAAAAAAAAAAAAAGTAAAAAACAAGTACTCAAAGAAAAACCTAAAAAATGAAAAATAAAAACAACAGCAAACCCCAATAATAATAAAAATTAAAGAAACCGCAAAAGAAAATAATAATAAGAATAATAATAGTAATTTGCTCTCCGGACGGAGAACACCCCGCCCCCCCCCCCCAAAAAAAAAAAAAAAAAAACCGGCATGCACACGCAGGACGGCCACCAGCATGTGGAGGGCAACAGAAAAGGAGGGAAGGAATTTCGTATGCAGGTGGTTGTATATATATATTAGCAGCTGTAGTGTCTCCTTTCTTCACGGGAAAAGAAAGTGAAAGAAGAAAAAATAATAATCCTCTTCCATGTGGTGGATAATCGCCACACACAGACACGATTTCAATGCACCTCCTCCCCCTCAGTGGAGCACCATCAGTGGCAAAAGCAAGCACAGACACACACACACACACGTAGGCACATAAACCCACTAAAGTTTAGGTGTAACTGGGGTGGCCAAAGACAAAACACTGCCATCCACTTCCCTCACACCTTCGATCTATTGGAAGTCCATCCAGGCACGGAAACGAGGTGTTCACCGGGACACACAAGAGCAGTGAGCTCCCCTCCATACACACACCGAGTGTCCAATCCGATCGCATGAGGGTAGCGTTGGAGGCCTCGTCTGGCATCGTGGCCAAAGACAACAGTCTCCGGACCCTGCCACAGCGATGCCCACGGCACACCGTCCGTTGTATCCTCAGATGCCCTGTACAGCCCGTCATCCTGCAAAATGAGGTTGCGCATCGTAGTGACCTCCTTAACCAATTGCCGCTCGAGCGGGTGTTGAACGTGAAGGCCCGCATGTACCACCAGAATGTTGTGTGCGGGAATGTGGAGAATATGCGGCAGTTGTAATAAATACTCTTCAACATCCTGCGGTAGCGACATGGCAAGCGGGGCCAAACTCGATTGGCTATTCTTCCCGTGCAGCGTCCCATGTTTTCGTATCTTTTTCCGAAGTTTGAGAAGCTTGGCGTCATGATTGCCAATCACACCGCGTGCTCCAAGGCTCTTCAGCAGACGCACAACGCCAAACGAGTCTGGCCCTTTGTTCACCATGTCCCCAGCGGTGATTAACTGATCCCTTCCCCTCACAAAGTCTGTGACTGATAAAATGTCCTCCAGTTGGGCAAGGCAGCCATGAATGTCGCCCACAATGACAACCCGCCCATTCACGTTGTGGAAAGTCTCTAACTGTGCGTATTTTCTTCCCATCGTGATGCTAACAGCACACACATACACACACAAACGCCCTAGTGCAATAAAAAAAGGCACCAGACTATTGAGCGTCACAAAGAGAAAAATCACAGAGAAATAGTAACATTGCAAATCCATTACAACCGCAACTGCCAAAACCACCACTACCATCAGCAGCGGCGGCAAAAATGCCCCGACTAAAATTCAGGAAAAAGAGAAATAAAAGAAAAAAATATCTGAGATGGCAGTAATGTCCATAATATATATACAACCCCTCCAAGCGTCTTTTGTTCTACCGAGTTTCCTTCAGTCTATGACTCTGCAAAACAGGCATGACAATCTCACTGAACCTCCTTCATATGTGCACACATGCACCAAAATAATAATAATAATAATAATAATAATAATATTACGTGGATAAGTAAAAACAGACAAACGGTATAATTGCGTGTGTGTATGTGTGCTCCTAGAGACAGTGATACCATACCACCACCTCCGCCTCTACCGGGTCAATGCAGACATAGCAGTAGTTCAGGTTACTGGGCTCCGCGTCATCGGTTCGAGTAAAGAGTGAAAAACCGCTCACTGCCTGCACAGAAACAACAGTTGAAACCACTTCCGGTGTCAATACGGTACCGTCCACATATGCGGTATGATCGGGCTCGTCCATGCCACCCCCAGCAGATGGTGCCTCATTCTTCTGCACCGCACGAATGGCGACAAGGCCCTTATACCACGCCCGCGCCACATCAAGGTAAACTCCCAAGTCGTCATCCCACTGGTTGTTGCTGCCGCCACCCGCCACAAGGCGCCATAAAATGTGATACAAAAATTCGGAACGCTCCGCCTCCGTAAAAACACGACGAAGTGCGGCAAGTGAAAGTCCTGCACCAGAGCCATAATTAATCGCGTCCCAAGCCTCCTCCTCGGCATACTCATCTCCCTCATGGCATATGGCGCGATTGTGTGCAAGCAAGAAGAGTGCCCGCAACTCATCCGTCACGGCAATGTCATGTGGAAGGTAAAAATCCGGGCGTCGGACGACGGGCAAACGTACGCAGCCGTCAAATATGGCCGCTTCTGCCTCATCATGACATACATCTCCCTGCACCTCCACATGCCGCACAACTCCTGCCTTGACGAGACGAGTGAATGGCTCAAGTGTCGTCCAACTACAGTGCAGCTCGGTGTATTCCACCGCGTCACGTGCCAGTCTCAGTGCAGGAGAAAGCGCAAGGGCATCACGCACGGCGGTGGAGTCAAAGAGAGACACAAGAAACTCCTGAAGCACCCCTTTGTGAAATCCAGAAAACCGCATCGCACCAGCCACAACGGCACCGTTGCCAACACCACCGCCATGAGACGCACCCTCCTGCGCGATTCGGCTGTTATTCTCCTGCTCAAACCGGAGGGCACACACACGAGTCTGACTGTGCAGCCCCCACCTTCGCTGTGCCTCCTTATAGGCGGGGTCCGTCAAAACAATTTCCAAACGCCGATGAGTTAACGGCTCAAAAGAGAAGCGAGTTTGCGGCCCCATTCTTCCCCCCGTTTCTTTCTTCCCCTTCGACTGCCCCGCACGCTACAGCGACACAAAGAACAAACAAAAAAAAAAAAAAGGGTGCGAAAAAAAAAAAACATAAAGCAAAAAAGCATAAGAACATGCGCAGCTAACAAAGCAAAAAAAAAAAAAAACATCGCAGCGCTACCACACACCGGCACATGACCCATTGTTTAATTACATAAGAGATCAATTGAGCGACAGAAACACAACTCACACAAACACACAAATATACGCAGTAACGTGGGCAAAGATTTATTTTTTTTTTTTAAGGGTTAAAAAGCACAACAACAAAGAACAAAGCCCATAAAAACACCCAACTATTATTTATTTTTTTTTTTTTTTTAGGTGGAGCCTGTTTTGGCGTATCTCGCTTCCTCCCACAAAACGAGTCTTGGCCGCATCACCAACAAAATTCATACATCCCTATTCAATCCACGTAAAAAAAAAAAAAGGCCTTCGCTCCCAAAAACTGCAATATATATATATATATATATTTCATTCTCTCTAGTTTCCGCCGTCTGTTTTTTATTCCGTCCATTTTATTCACTTCTCTCTTATTGGGTGTTTACCCTTTTTCTTTTCTTTCCTGAAGCTTTCATATCGACCCGAAACTCCGGTCCCCACACTAATGGATACCCCGCACTGCAGCGGAGTGACGCACATTGACCGAGCCCCAGCAGAGAGGTGGTGGCGGTGTATGTTGCCTTCCATGACATCTCTCTCCCCTCCTCACATCAAATCACACAAACGACTTACGCTCTAAGAATCGCTTCAAGAAGTACAGCTGGAAGCAACTCATGATAACAAGTGTAAGAACCTGAAACACACTCCATATGAGCAGGCGCTCGCTCGACTCCTCCACCGTCGCCCGATGCTCCTTCTGCTGTGTACGCAGGAGCATCTGAAGCGACTCCACCTGACGCATCAAGGAAGAAATATGCTCCACTTTTCGCTCCACCGGGTCCAGCTCCGACTGCTTTGCCACAGATGTGTAGTCTACATGGTAACGGAAGTGAAAAACAATGAGTTTCGGGGTGTAATGTGCGTAGGTGTTGTCAAGACAAGCAACGATGGCCTTTGTGCCGCTCTGGGCAAGAACTTCATACAACCCGTCTGACGTCTCCCCCCACTCTTTAAGAATATGCCCCTCCTGATCAGCAACCGAGGCGCGTATGTCGTGGTTTCCGCCACCAACAACCTGAAACTGGAACGTCACCCTGCTCTGCGGCGGCACCACCTCCCGCAGACATAACTTCTCGCCACTGCCGACAGTAGTCGTGGCGGCCTCGACGCCAATTAAACACACAGTCAGTGACAACAACGCTGTGGACAAAAGAAACAACAGAAAAGAGAGCTGTGGTGGTGATGACTGCTGACCACGCAAACGCTCCCTCAAGTTGGGCATTTCCCTTCCGTCTTTCTTCTCTATCCTTTTCAATGTTCCCCGTTTTGATTGCAAACACGCACAATCGCACCGCCGCCTCCTCTGTCCCGGCTCCTTTTTCCCTGTTTTTGTTATTTCTTATTCTCCAGTTTCCACCAACAAAGTTTAAAAGTTGTGCAAAACACCAGAGAAAAACGTAATTCTGTGGAAGCCCATCCACAGGAAAAAAAAGAAAAATACATGCGTGCGGGCAGGGACAATGTGAAGGTGGAAAACAATGCCATCCGCCGAAGAGCGGCGCAAAAGAAAAACAAGGAAAGTGGCGGTGACTGCACCCAAACACACACGCAGAAAAGAAGAAATCATAAACGCGCACCTCTCTTTCTTACCTTCACTTGTTATTTCCCTCCCCTCCTCCCGCCGTTGTGGCACACAACACACACACGATTCCTCGCCACCCGCCGCAGCCGCAATGCCCCATGTCCGCAGCCAAAAGGGCGTGCACGCATATGACGCCGCGCCGGCATAAAAGGAGAGGCTGCAAGAAACAAAAATAATGCCTGGTCGAACAACAAAGCATAGCGCATGCAAATAAACACGTATTATCCATACAAGTGCTGTCAACAAGAAGGAAAAACCATCCCGCATTCTATCTGGAAAGACAGTGGCCGTCCAAAAAGCCCTGAATGTCGCTCAAGACCCTCCTCCAGGTTACTTCCGTGAGAACCTCGTGCATCAGCCCCTCGTATTCAATAAGTCTCTTGTCCGTCGAGACTGCCAACTCCATAAACCGACGTGAGCCGCCCACGGCACACAAAAGGTCCTTTGAGCCGTGTACAATAAGAAGCGGGAAGGTGCTTCTCTCCATATTTTTCCACACGTCGTCAATCGCACGCATCATCTCCGCCCCATAACGTGCCGTGAGAGGGACAGAAACCCTAAATGGGTCCTGCTTCGCAAGTTCCACAACCGGGCGGTTCCCACTGATGAGGTCAATATCAAGTGACCTCACAGCAAGCTTCGGGAAGTGCCTTGAAACCATGGGCGCAATCCGGCGCAACAGGGGCGTCGTCAATTTGGGATCCAATTCGAGTGCTGGCCCGCTGAGAACAACGGCGGCCCACGCGCCTGGGTCACGGAACGCCACGTGCGCTGCTATGAGGCCGCCCATAGAGTGTCCCAAGAGAAAGTGTGGCAGGACTGCATAGCCCGGGTAACGGGAAAGTATGATTTTATTAAACAGCAAGAAGTCATCCACGAAATCGTAGAAGTGTTCCACATGGAGGCGTTTTCCCTCGCTTCCGCCGGCCCCCTGATTATCCATGCAGAACACATGATAGCCCTCGCGCGCAAACGTCAACGCCACCGGATCGTACCGTGCCGTGTGTTCGGCAACACCGCTGACAAGAAACAGCACCGCACGCACGGCGGGCACCTCGCGTGGCGGCTCCCACTCCGCAAAGCGCAGCCACAGGCCCTGCTTGTTCTGAAAATACCGCGGGAAAAGTTCCGGGTCGGGCGGAACACGCGACGGCTTGGAAAACTTCAGTGCGTGTGACGCATCGCAGCAAGAGCAGCACGAGCCCATAGCCCGGTGCCCCCACAATTGAGCTGCGGAAACGGAGGAAGGAGAAAAAGAAAGTGTGGGAGAACTAATGTCGCTTCCCAGCCAACGCACGTCCTTCGCCCTACAAGGTACACGTGCAGTGGGGTTGTTTGCAGCATCGGAGGAACAACAACAAAGGAAACAGAAGAAAAGAAACAACACAGGAATAAGATGAGACACGTCGGAGCGGAGAAAGAAAGGAGCCAACAGAAATGAGGCCTAAAACACACAGGGGACTTTATTCGCAGCCACGCAGAGAAAATTGATGCGTAGAAACAAATGTTTAAAACAGAGAGAAACAACAAGAGCAGAAGTGGTGGCAATAACGCACACACGCACATGCACATACTATATATGTGTATAAGGACAGGGATTCCATGCCTGTGTACGTAAGATACAAAAAAGAGGTGCAGAGAATAAGAGGGGCAAGTGGTCGCTGATAGGCTCGCTCTCACACACAGAGAGAGAGACGCTCTCTCCTCCTCTATCTTTCTCCTTCCATCAGAGGCCCCGTAAAGCGGTCGGAGGGCCGCAGTATCACCTCCAGCTGCTTTGCCATCCGCACCACCTGCGCCCGCAGGGCTTGACGATCCAAATCAAGTTGTTGAAGCACAAGAAGACGCTGCCGTAGCTGCGCCTCTGCCTGCGCAATTCGTGTCTCCACTCCCACGCAGTTTCGCCCCTGGGTAGAATACAGCCGAAGCTTCTCACGAAGCATACGAGCCTCATCACGCTCCGCCGAGGCAGCAGCCAACATTGCACGGTACGCCAACAGGAGTCTCTTGCCTTCCGCAACGGTAATGGAGGGGTCACTACAGACAGTTGCCATCGATGCGTTCAATGAGACGGCGGGAGTGGGAGCTGCGAGATGAAGTGGCGGGGAAACATCTCCACCGAGGGCGCATGAATGCGTAGAAGAGGATATCCCCGCTGCGTCCACACGCGAGGCTGTGTCAATTCTACCAGCAGCACGCCTCGGCGCTGCAGCAGTGCCCATGCGCACATGACGCACTGCAGGAGGAATGGCGGCGCAACGGGCAACAAGACGCCGACGAAAGACCTCCACAGAGCCATCGTTGACGGCTCGTTCGCAAACTGTTCCCTTGTGAGGCTCAACACAAACAACAGCAAAAGGGGAAGCAAAGGATGTCTCGGCGTCTGCGGCCGTGCTCGCCATCATAACCGCACCCGCT
>NW_001849202.1:22699-36011 GCF_000209065.1 Trypanosoma cruzi | reverse complement strand
CGGTGGCCGCACCAGGGGCCTTGGGGGCCTTCTTGCTCTTCTTAGAAGTGATGGTACGCTTGCTCCGCGCCGTCTCTTTCGACCTCGACATATCTCCTTTTATTCTTGTTGCTTGTTGTTCTTGTTGTTGTTTTCTTTTTTTCGCTTGTTGATGTTTCAACGCAGGCTTCCTTATTTGTGCCGCAAGACACCACAACAAAAAGAACACAGAAACAACAGAATGGGAACGGCGAGAGCAGGTCGCGACAGGGACACGCGCGCATCGCCGTGCATACGCAGTGCGCATGTGCACCGTATGTGAACGCGTCAATTAGAGCACATCTCAGCACGGCCCACGGAGACACACACAAACAACAAATAAAAATAGCGGTGTGTAAAGAAAAAAAAAAAAGGCCAATCTATGGCGCTGTGTGCAACTCCCAGGCACTACACGGCGGGGGCGTCAGCAACCGGCGACAACATCAGAAGCACCGAGCCGGCCCACGCACGCCGCGTGGCTTTTCGCGCGCGAGATGCTGAAAATAATAAACAACAAAAAAAAAAAAAAAAGAAAAGACAGGCGGTGTAAAACAGAAAAAACCAATGAAGGGGGGGAAAAGTGAGTGGCGGAGAAAACCAAAAGGCGGGCGTGAGAAGACACACCCGCACACTCTAACGCTTTCACACGCACTCGACGGCGCTTCCGTCCCGGAGGGACAGCCCACATGGCTACGCGCGCTCACCACGGAGGCAGAGGGCGAGGTGGATGTCCTTTGGCTGGATCGTCACGCGGCCGCTGTGGATGCACGCGCGGTTGGTATCGGCGAGAAGCGACACAACGTAGGACTCCGTCGCCTCCTGCGCCGCAAGAATCGCGCTGCTCTGGAAGCGCAGGCCCTCCTTCTGCGCACCCGACACCTCACGCACCAGGCGCTGGAAGGGCGCCTTCTGCAGAAGAAGGTCCGTGGAGCGCTGAAACTGGCGGATCTCGCGGAGCGCCACGGTGCCCGGGCGCCAGCGGCGCTGTGCGTGCTTCACGCCGGTGGCCGCACCAGGGGCCTTGGGGGCCTTCTTGCTCTTCTTGGAAGTGATGGTACGCTTGCTCCGCGCCGTCTCTTTCGACCTCGACATATCTCCTTTTATTCTTGTTGCTTGTTGTTCTTGTTGTTGTTTTCTTTTTTTCGCTTGTTGATGTTTCAACGCAGGCTTCCTTATTTGTGCCGCAAGACACCACAACAAAAAGAACACAGAAACAACAGAATGGGAACGGCGAGAGCAGGTCGCGACAGGGACACGCGCGCATCGCCGTGCATACGCAGTGCGCATGTGCACCGTATGTGAACGCGTCAATTAGAGCACATCTCAGCACGGCCCACGGAGACACACACAAACAACAAATAAAAATAGCGGTGTGTAAAGAAAAAAAAAAAAGGCCAATCTATGGCGCTGTGTGCAACTCCCAGGCACTACACGGCGGGGGCGTCAGCAACCGGCGACAACATCAGAAGCACCGAGCCGGCCCACGCACGCCGCGTGGCTTTTCGCGCGCGAGATGCTGAAAATAATAAACAACAAAAAAAAAAAAAAAAGAAAAGACAGGCGGTGTAAAACAGAAAAAACCAATGAAGGGGGGGAAAAGTGAGTGGCGGAGAAAACCAAAAGGCGGGCGTGAGAAGACACACCCGCACACTCTAACGCTTTCACACGCACTCGACGGCGCTTCCGTCCCGGAGGGACAGCCCACATGGCTACGCGCGCTCACCACGGAGGCAGAGGGCGAGGTGGATGTCCTTTGGCTGGATCGTCACGCGGCCGCTGTGGATGCACGCGCGGTTGGTATCGGCGAGAAGCGACACAACGTAGGACTCCGTCGCCTCCTGCGCCGCAAGAATCGCGCTGCTCTGGAAGCGCAGGCCCTCCTTCTGCGCACCCGACACCTCACGCACCAGGCGCTGGAAGGGCGCCTTCTGCAGAAGAAGGTCCGTGGAGCGCTGAAACTGGCGGATCTCGCGGAGCGCCACGGTGCCCGGGCGCCAGCGGCGCTGTGCGTGCTTCACGCCGGTGGCCGCACCAGGGGCCTTGGGGGCCTTCTTGCTCTTCTTAGAAGTGATGGTACGCTTGCTCCGCGCCGTCTCTTTCGACCTCGACATATCTCCTTTTATTCTTGTTGCTTGTTGTTCTTGTTGTTGTTTTCTTTTTTTCGCTTGTTGATGTTTCAACGCAGGCTTCCTTATTTGTGCCGCAAGACACCACAACAAAAAGAACACAGAAACAACAGAATGGGAACGGCGAGAGCAGGTCGCGACAGGGACACGCGCGCATCGCCGTGCATACGCAGTGCGCATGTGCACCGTATGTGAACGCGTCAATTAGAGCACATCTCAGCACGGCCCACGGAGACACACACAAACAACAAATAAAAATAACGGTGTGTAAAGAAAAAAAAAAAAGGCCAATCTATGGCGCTGTGTGCAACTCCCAGGCACTACACGGCGGGGGCGTCAGCAACCGGCGACAACATCAGAAGCACCGAGCCGGCCCACGCACGCCGCGTGGCTTTTCGCGCGCGAGATGCTGAAAATAATAAACAACAAAAAAAAAAAAAAAAAGAAAAGACAGGCGGTGTAAAACAGAAAAAACCAATGAAGGGGGGGAAAAGTGAGTGGCGGAGAAAACCAAAAGGCGGGCGTGAGAAGACACACCCGCACACTCTAACGCTTTCACACGCACTCGACGGCGCTTCCGTCCCGGAGGGACAGCCCACATGGCTACGCGCGCTCACCACGGAGGCAGAGGGCGAGGTGGATGTCCTTTGGCTGGATCGTCACGCGGCCGCTGTGGATGCACGCGCGGTTGGTATCGGCGAGAAGCGACACAACGTAGGACTCCGTCGCCTCCTGCGCCGCAAGAATCGCGCTGCTCTGGAAGCGCAGGCCCTCCTTCTGCGCACCCGACACCTCACGCACCAGGCGCTGGAAGGGCGCCTTCTGCAGAAGAAGGTCCGTGGAGCGCTGAAACTGGCGGATCTCGCGGAGCGCCACGGTGCCCGGGCGCCAGCGGCGCTGTGCGTGCTTCACGCCGGTGGCCGCACCAGGGGCCTTGGGGGCCTTCTTGCTCTTCTTGGAAGTGATGGTACGCTTGCTCCGCGCCGTCTCTTTCGACCTCGACATATCTCCTTTTATTCTTGTTGCTTGTTGTTCTTGTTGTTGTTTTCTTTTTTTCGCTTGTTGATGTTTCAACGCAGGCTTCCTTATTTGTGCCGCAAGACACCACAACAAAAAGAACACAGAAACAACAGAATGGGAACGGCGAGAGCAGGTCGCGACAGGGACACGCGCGCATCGCCGTGCATACGCAGTGCGCATGTGCACCGTATGTGAACGCGTCAATTAGAGCACATCTCAGCACGGCCCACGGAGACACACACAAACAACAAATAAAAATAGCGGTGTGTAAAGAAAAAAAAAAAAGGCCAATCTATGGCGCTGTGTGCAACTCCCAGGCACTACACGGCGGGGGCGTCAGCAACCGGCGACAACATCAGAAGCACCGAGCCGGCCCACGCACGCCGCGTGGCTTTTCGCGCGCGAGATGCTGAAAATAATAAACAACAAAAAAAAAAAAAAAAGAAAAGACAGGGCGGTGTAAAACAGAAAAAACCAATGAAGGGGGGGAAAAGTGAGTGGCGGAGAAAACCAAAAGGCGGGCGTGAGAAGACACACCCGCACACTCTAACGCTTTCACACGCACTCGACGGCGCTTCCGTCCCGGAGGGACAGCCCACATGGCTACGCGCGCTCACCACGGAGGCAGAGGGCGAGGTGGATGTCCTTTGGCTGGATCGTCACGCGGCCGCTGTGGATGCACGCGCGGTTGGTATCGGCGAGAAGCGACACAACGTAGGACTCCGTCGCCTCCTGCGCCGCAAGAATCGCGCTGCTCTGGAAGCGCAGGCCCTCCTTCTGCGCACCCGACACCTCACGCACCAGGCGCTGGAAGGGCGCCTTCTGCAGAAGAAGGTCCGTGGAGCGCTGAAACTGGCGGATCTCGCGGAGCGCCACGGTGCCCGGGCGCCAGCGGCGCTGTGCGTGCTTCACGCCGGTGGCCGCACCAGGGGCCTTGGGGGCCTTCTTGCTCTTCTTAGAAGTGATGGTACGCTTGCTCCGCGCCGTCTCTTTCGACCTCGACATATCTCCTTTTATTCTTGTTGCTTGTTGTTCTTGTTGTTGTTTTCTTTTTTTCGCTTGTTGATGTTTCAACGCAGGCTTCCTTATTTGTGCCGCAAGACACCACAACAAAAAGAACACAGAAACAACAGAATGGGAACGGCGAGAGCAGGTCGCGACAGGGACACGCGCGCATCGCCGTGCATACGCAGTGCGCATGTGCACCGTATGTGAACGCGTCAATTAGAGCACATCTCAGCACGGCCCACGGAGACACACACAAACAACAAATAAAAATAGCGGTGTGTAAAGAAAAAAAAAAAAGGCCAATCTATGGCGCTGTGTGCAACTCCCAGGCACTACACGGCGGGGGCGTCAGCAACCGGCGACAACATCAGAAGCACCGAGCCGGCCCACGCACGCCGCGTGGCTTTTCGCGCGCGAGATGCTGAAAATAATAAACAACGAAAAAAAATAGCTGGTTGACTTCTTGGCATGATGTGTGTGTATGGGATTTGCTCCATCTCTCTCTATAAGTCGGGGGCATAACGGTCTAGGAACTCTGACTCCTCCAATGGTTGCGGCTCCGGTGCTTTATTTCTTGCACAGGTGTGTCTAAGCTCCCGCAAAAATTGCTGAAATGTGACAGGGGCAGATCCTACAGTCTCTATTTTGCCTTTATTTCTATCCTTTGCTGGATCCACCATCCATGTAACATGTATCGGTCTTTCTGCGGAATCCACTGAGAGTTCCGCGAGTGGCGGCAGCAGATTTTTGACGTCCGGCGGCAGCAGCAGTGCCGTCAATCCATATTGGGACTCACAGTACATTATTCGCTCTACGTATGGCCACGGCAGCTGATATTCAACGATCGACTGCTGCTTGGCGTTCGTGACCTTGCCTCCTCTGCCAGTATAGCTGCCGACGGCGTTGTTCATCACCCACTTCCAATGGGTCTCTGTGAGTGTGAGTGTGTAGAGGTGCGACAGTTGATTGCCTTTTTTTCGCGTGTCTCCAATACGCAAACGTCCATCCTTTCCCGCCGCGTTCTTGGCGCGCGACAGGAAAAAGTTGTGCATCCCGACCCGTACCGCACGGAGTATTACAAATGGGTGAGTGGCATTCCACACAGTGTCTCCGTGCACAAGTATTTCTGCGGCAACAGTGCCGGAGCGCCGCGTGGATGCACCTATTTCATTCTGGGCATTCGCCGCTTCGTTGTTTTCACTGTTATTGTTGTCCGCATAGTCCCTCAGAACGACCTCACGAGCGGAAGGCTTTTGCGGTGTTTTGTTGTGTTCTTCCTCCTCCTCCTGTCCTGACTGCGCCTCTTTCCATCGCTTTAGAACCGTCGGTGGCGGTGTCATTGCTGTCGTGAATCTGTGGCTCGCAGGGGGCGGTGATGTCATGCGCCGCAAAAGCTCCAGGGCCATCCGCTTTTCCTCCGCCTCGACGAAGTCCGCACAAAGTACCACCGGCGGGGTTGCCACGTAGTCCACGTTGACTTCACCCTCATTGAGGGCAACACACCAGGTGACAATCTCCGGTGCACAAGTCACCACATCTACTGGCAAAGATGCACCCACCGCGATGTCACGCATCCCGCCAAAAACGAGCATATCGCAGCGACGCAGCGGCGTGACGGCATTCTCCTCCACGCGGACACCGTTGACAAATGTTCCATTGCTGCTGCCCATGTCAACAAGACATAATTCTAACTGCAGCGCATCACGACCGACCCGTGGCCTCTTCTGACGCCGTGATTTTATCGCTTCTTCTCCCTCCTTCCTCTCTTCCTTCACCGCATCCTCATCACTCGTAGTAACCATCACGGGACGCACAAACAACTGACAGTGTCTTTGCGACGCAAAAACCAGTTTTGCATCGAGAACAATATCGTTCTCCGGCGCACGTCCCACCGTGACGGGCGTGCCGTCCTTCGGTATCCGTAGAGATATGCGTCGCTGCAGCGTTTCGGGTCCTTTTTTGAGAATCAATTCGGCGCAAAAGCACTCCGCCATGGCAAATGCCACAACACACTAGGAGAGGGTAGGGGGGACTAAAATGAGAATGCGTGAGATGACACTGTGTATGTATGCGTCAAGAAAAAGCACGAAAAAAACAACCTCCCACCCCTCCAAAAAAAAGAAGAAAAAAAAGGGGGAAATAACTCAATAAGTAGAAAAGAATAAACAGGCAGGGTAAAAATAAAGAAAAGAAGCAGATGGTTTTCATTTAAAAAACAATGCTGTTAGGAAAATGGCAGAAAATCAACTTGCCACGGGACAAACGTTGCAATACAAAGAAAGGGGATCTGCGCGTTGCTGGCAGCCCGGTTCCTGGAGACACAGAGACATATATATATATATATATATCAACTTCACCCTTTAATTACATGTTCATGGATGTGGCACCGCCTCCTCGTTGCATCGGTGCGTGCTTTGTGAAGCAGTGTTTGAGTGAGAATTTGCCGTCGTACTTCACCTTTTCACAATCTTTGCCATACCCCATCGACGTCGTCTCGTAGAGCGGGTGCTTTGCCGCATTGTAGGTGGACAGTGTTCTGCTCCGCAGCTTCCCTGCATGTGACGTAGACGACTCCGCATCGAGCCGTGCTCGTGGGCGGTCAAGCGAAAAGCTCCGGATGCAGCGGAGCTCAAAGTCCTCGTCATGCAGCGTGGTGTGAGAGATGCCGACGTAATACGCGGCGAGTTCATCCGTCGTGATGCCGTCCTCCTCGCGCGCCTCCTCAAAGTCCGCGATGAATTCATCGACGAGTTCACTCGGGTCCGCCCGCTTCAGCACCAGCGGGTGCCGCATCACATCGTACATCTCCCGCAGCGTGTCAAAGCTGACAAAGCCGCTCGACTCCGGGTCAAGTTTTCGCATCACAAGACTGACGGCGTACTGGCGGCGTGGCGGCAACGTCGCCAAAAACGCCCGCACAAATGCGGCGACGTTGAACGTGGCACCATCTTTTCCGACAAACTGCGCAGCGACTTCCGCAAATTTGTCGTCTTCAACGTACAGGCGGATGCCGCGAAGCGCCTCACGTACACCGGCAACAGTGCAGTCCGCCGCATTCACGCGACGCAGGGTGTGCACAACAAGCCACAGCTTCTTCTTCCCAAGGCGTTCTACCGCCTTTGCTACAAGTGCCTCCATTTGAGCTCTAAGCACGCAGCACTAAGTCTTTTTGCATTCGCGACGAAGAATAACAGAAACACACACACACACACACACACACACAGAGAGAGAGAGAGAGAGGAGAGAAACAAAAAGAAAAAAAGAACCGAGAGAGTGCGTGAGTTTAGGGAATGGCTGTTGCATTGAGCGGTGGAAACCCGGGAAAATTAAATGCCGTAATATTATATATATTCCACTTTCTCGCCCTTTATTCTTCTCACAAAAATAATGTGTGTGGAAATGACACACGGTTAAGTATTTTCATTTCTACGTATGTTTTATTCCTCCCTGCTGCCGTTTTCTGGAAGTGGAGGAAGAAGCAGCTGCATTAGCACCAGAGCCGCGGTGAATAAAACGTTGCCAATCAGCGTGGATCCATTCGCCACGCCAACCGCTGTCGTTATGACACGCACAAATGCGACACCTATCCACGCCCTACGTTTCGAGTTACTTTTAACGCTGTTATGACTCCAGCCGTTTATGCGTCTTGACGAGAGAAGCCGCGCGTTGAGATCAACAAATGCCTCCACCGCCGACTCAAGGTTCTCCGCATCAAAGCCAAGCCCACTGATGAAGTGATACCAGCGGAACCAGCGGTATAACAAGAGATCCACCGCCGTCCAGAGTGCAGTTAACACCGCCGCGGCATCATCGCCGGCGTCGTGGATGTGCAACACCTTCCGCGCCTTGGGATCGTTCAACACAAAATCCATCAAGAGCGTGTCGAAAACGGGTATCACCACAACCGTGACAAGGTTCTGCAGCGGCGGCACCCCGGCAAGGGAACCCAACAATGTCGACTCGGAGATCATACACGACACGATAATCGCCGCAAGTGCAATGAGACGCCTGAATTCGACGTGGTGCCCTTTGCTGAGCAGAAACACGGGCAGCACCATGAGGGCGAAGATACTCGCGTTGCAGAGAAGTCCCATGACGTCACCTGATGTGTTGTTGTGCTCGCGTGATTGCCACTCAGCCTGCGGAGGCAAATTTAAAAAGGGTGACTATAAAAAAATAAATAAATATAAATAGAGATAATGAGAAAGAGGAAAAAAAAAGGACAAAGTAAGGGGGAGGGGAAATGCGGGAGTGAGTACTGCAAACAACAAAACAAGCAAGAAAATGTTCACCTGCCGTGTTTCCCACCCCACCTCCTTTCATTGCTTCATCACGGCTGCCGTTACTTTCATCCTTCCAGCGGCAGTAAAGCATCTTCCTCGTTGGCCCTTTTCTTTTGTATATATATATATTGCTTCCGAATTCTTTGTGTACAAACACAAAAAAAAGGGCGCTAAGAGGGACATGACAACATGCTTAAAATCTAAAACAAGCTGTGTAAAAGGCCCAAGAAGCCTCCAACACGAGAAGGAAAAAAAAAAAAAAGAGGGAGAGAGACGGTGGTATTGGCGATGATTTGAAGTAAATAGGCTTGCACATGTCTAAATGGGGACACCTGTTCCGACCGACACGTTGGCGGCCAGTTGGCGCACCACCTGCCGCACGGCGTTAAGCGAGTAATCCATGGAGGACGCAATAAACAAAAAGCCGAAACCCTCAAAGCACAACACCACCGCCACACGCATCGACGCGACCTCTTCACGGGAGTCACGGGAGGATGAGCGCAGCAGCAGCGGGTCAACTGAGCACGAAGAAGTCAACGTGGGTGCCCCGGCAGGGGCAAAAGAAGAAAACGTTGATTTCGTCGCACTCTCTGCTGCGCTGATGCCCACTGCGGAGTACGATGATGTGCCCCAGTAACTAGCGAAGGGGTTGATATGCCCGACTTCTTCGTCCAGCGCAAGCAAACCCGCGTCACTGTCGTCGTCGTCAATCATCTGTTCGTAGTGGATCTCCAGCGCGGCGCGTGACCCAAGCATCGTCGTCCCCAAGTGATGTACACACACAGAATCCGGCAACTGCGACAAGTAATTCTGCACAATCTTTTCCAAGCGTTTCGCCATCCTTCGCTGCGAATGCGATGATGTCAGGGGTGCGGAAGGAAACGGAAACACACGCAGAAGCACCTTTACGCGCTCAAGGCCGCTGACGTGAATGAGCGCCAGTGGATCACCAATGATGGGCTCCTCCACCAGCACCGAGGTGGTCCCCCCCGCACTTGCGGGCTCAAGCAGAATGCTAAACGGCATCACCTCGTGTCGTGTATTGCAGTAAATAATTGATGTGCTCTGGCCGAAGTGGTTGCCCACCGAAACGGTGTCCAGTGTGCGGTGGCAGAAGGTGATAAATTCCCCCAAAGTGTGCCGCGTCGCGGATGAGAGGAAGCTTATCGACACACATTCGTCTCGGATACGCAAACAAAAGACGCTCAGATAAGCTGAGAAGACGGCGGGTTCCATCATCATCTTCTTCTTTTCATCTCGTCGCGGCCCTCCTCCCACGTCCTTTTTATCTTCTTCCTCCCCCTCCTCCTCACACTGCAGCTGAAGTAATTCACGCAGCACCGGAAACGAGGCACCTTCTGAGTCAAGCGTAATTTCTTGCACACAAAAGGAACCGTCAAGCAGCAGCGTGTCACTGGTACCGTCGTCCACAGCACCGTCGCCGTTGATGGGCACAACGAGTTGCTGCGGGCGTACAATAAAGGTGTTAAACTTGTCGTTCTTCCGAGACAACTCCTGCTCCCCTGCGCACCACACGACACTAATGGGCGCTGTTCCCTTCCCTTGTTCCTCGCCATCATCTCTTACTCCTCCTCCTTGAACTGCCGAGAAGCGCGCCAATGTGGTGAGAAGAAGGCGTTCAAAGAGCAACTGCCACGAAACACGACCACGTGCAGGTGGCTCGTAACACGCCACCACGACCATCCGCCGTGACCCACACCCCGCAACTGCTGCAAACGGCGTGCCGCATTCAATTCCAGCACTCGTCTTCTCCTCAACACTTCCTAGAGAATGCCGCAGGCTCCTTGTACTTGACATCAACTCCGCAGGTAACAATTTGGAAACGCCGTGATGGCCTGCGTTGACAAAGTTAGAATTGCCATGGCTGCCTTCAAAACCCACACTCTTCACCAAAGAATCATCAGGCACCACAAGAGCCTCGCGCAACTGGTCATCCATGGCAAAGTCTAGTGGCAGACGAAAGCCAAGACCAAGACGTGGCTCTGCACATAATAAATATGATGGCGTCGGCCGTGGCGACTGAAGCTGAATAGATCGCACAAGCTCATTGAATGCTGTCGGCAAAACTCCCTTGACGCGTGTGTCAGCGACGTACTGCGCAGTGACGGCCAAATTTCCATGCGTAAGAAACACGGATAGGGCATAGCGGAGATTGTTGCCCGCGTCCATATAACAGTACTCCGCGGAGGGGTGTGATGTGACGCCAATACGAGTGGTGCCACATGACAAAAGCTTGACACAGTCACGTATCCGGGCAAGGCTACCGTCGCGGTACTCCTCTGCCGTTGCCGCTGTGACACATGACTCAATGATGACAGCTACACGATGCTCTGGCTGACGCAAGTAACGCAGAGCAACGAGCAGCAGCGGTGCCTGCCGCTCCTCCGTCTCCACCGCAAAGAGAATTGGAGAAAAGAGCATGCGCACCCCTATAACGTCATCTCTCCACTCGAGTAGGTTGGCGTTGTATTGGCCCACATGTCGCTCAGCCCGCAGCGCGCAGTATGACTTGGGTCCTGTCGTTGCCCCTCCACCACCGCCTCCCACACCTCCCGTCTGTCTGCTTGCACTCCCACCACCACCCCCAGTCCCAGTTACGCCCCCAGTTTTGTTATTACTATTCCCATGTAATCCGCGGCGCTCTTCAACCGCACGCTTCCCACGCAAAGAGACGTGGCCTGGCAAATGGGGTTCGTTTGTGCGTCGCCTGTTTGCGATGTAAGTGACAGCGGAAAGCACAATGGCAAGGCCAGCGAGAATAGCTGTGATACCGACATTGCCAGCCAACACCACCGTGCCACCCCCACCAGCACTACGAACCCCCATCCAACACGCCGACCACGGCTCGTACTAAAAGGGAAAAATCACGGAAAAGGACTCCCTCATAAAAAAAAAAAAAAAAGAGAGGGCAAGGAGGCCAAAAAAATTAAAATAAAATAACAAAAAAATTACCCTCATCAACACCCCATAAAGTCAAAAACAAACATACACACAAATACAAAAAAAAATATACATGAGGCATCCCTCTCTCTCTCTCTCTTTCTTTATGCATACGCGTATGTGTATATGTGTGCACATATGTGCACTCAGAGAATACGTAACACGGAGATACACACACCACAATAAAATGAATAAATACACAGGAAAAAATGTATACAATTCCTACAACCTTCTCGTTTATTCGTCCACTTTTTGCTTTCGCTGCCTCAATTCTAATTTCGGGTTAAAACAAAACACCCTTCTTTGCTTTAGCCACCACCCCACCGCCTAAAAGTATGCGTCACTAATGCTAACTCGCAACTTAATCATCCTGCTCAACTATTGTGTCGCCACCGCCATCATCATTCTGCAGGAACGCAGGATCGAACTGCGCGAGGTGAGCCCGCAGCTTCCTAATTTGTTCGTTCTTCTGCGCCAAGATCTTCTTCACCTCCCGATATTGCGTGGACTGATTTAGTCGCGCGTTCAAATCCTGTTTCGCCGCTGCCAACGCGACGCGTAGTTCCTCAATTGTTTGGCAAGAACTCTCGTCCTGCTCCTTTTGACGCAGCGCCATCTGAGATGCTGTCGCTTCCGCCTCATGTGAGTTGAGGGCATCCCGCGTGTTCATCACCTGAGCGTATGCGTCTGAGAGATGGTGCACCTTCTCCTGAAGGCGGCGTATCTCTTCCTTTGCCTCAGTGAGCTGCCGACTGGCCTCAACATCAGCGTCGGCAACCGTCAATGGCGCAAGACGACCACGCGGTCCACCCAGGACCTTCCTTTCATGATCCAGCAGCAGACCGGTAGCCGTCGTCCCCACCATAGCCGCGGAAGCCGTGGCAGTAGCAGCACTCAGCACTGCGTTGGCGTCCACTCCAATCGTCACTCGTTGACGATCAGCGTCCCGGAGGACCGCGCACAGCAGCTCTGCTGAGGCAGCCGCAAACCCCTCCATGCGGGCTTCCAGCGAGTGAAGCAGCACCTCGGTATGGGCGCTAATTATGTCCTTGAGTTCATCCCTTGTGTACGTCTCCTGAATTATGTTTCCCACCTGGTGGTTGGAGGCATCTAAATGGACGCCGCGCTTCAGTCCGTCACATGCCAGACGAGTCCACTGCAGGTATCGATCAAGGATTGTGCGTGACTCGCTGGAGAGTCCAAACAATGCGTCGGTCATTTTGCTAAAATCAATTTTTTCCCAGTCTCTTCTTCTTTCTTTTCCCTCAAAGTTTCTCTAACTAATTCCTTTCCCACCCCCTCCTTGTTGTGCGAGTGGGTGTGCGCAGTAGTTATGCAGAGCGGTGGAAGAGAAATAATTGTGCCACACAGACACAAATACGCCTACTGCATGCATTTCAGGAGATGTGCATTGCGCAGGCATGGCCCGCCTCACCGAAAGCCAGCAGACACATTAAAAAAGCATGCACACAAACACGCACACACACACACGGAGACTCAGTGAGAGAGAGAGAGAGAGAGAGACAGACGAGCACAAACCTCACGAGTAAAAGTAGAAAAAAAAAAAAAAGGCAACGGTGAGGTGGTGCGATGCAAGTCGTGTAGCGTCAGAAGAAAAAAAAAAAAAAAAGACGAGCAGACAGAAAACCCTCCCTCAATAAATAAAAGCAATGCACGGGTGTCATTGCGGTCGTGGGAACTCATCGGAGTCCACCGCATCTCTCTTCTCCGTAGCGAACCGCACACGCAACACTCACCGTCTCTCCCTCCCTCCCTTTTTCTCTGCCTGTCTTCCTGTGCGCTTTTGTGTGTGTGTTGGAATTGCAGCTGCATACATACTCATTTTTTTTTTTTTACCTCGTTTTCCTTTTCTTTAATATTCTGTTTTTATTTTCA
>NW_001849202.1:20530-22599 GCF_000209065.1 Trypanosoma cruzi | reverse complement strand
CCCCCCCCCCCCCCCCCCCAGCGCTCCTGGGTCTTCATCGCATATTCACGATCAAAATTATATATATGATCGGTTTCCTTTTCCCCCCACAGTTCTCCATCCTTTCTTTTTTCTGTCCCCCCAGAACTACAAAAATACAATTGCCTCCATGTGTATGTGTGCGTACAAATTAGTACAGAAGCATTGCACAAAAAGAGTAAAACAAATGCAGGCAAATACATGTATATAATTTAATAAAACAAATATACACGCATACAAATATTATATATAATATATTGCTCGTGTTTGTATAATTATCTAAGCATGCATGCATCCAATTCACCGTTTCACCTATAAAAAATTGGCCCTGGTCTATAAGCGGTGACATTTTTTTTTCTTTTTTTCTTTTTTGCTTTTCACTCCCTTTTGCTTAAACACAAATACATACACAAACAAAAAAAAAGGATTTATTTTATTTCTTTTGGACGAAGAAATGAGGGAAAGGGGATTGGGAGAGCAGCGGGGCAGACCCCTTCCCCCCCCCCCCTTCCACACACACACACACACACCTCATCTACTGTCGTCCCTCTCCCGTTTACTTTTTTTTTCTTTTTTATTATTATGGTGCATTGCCTTGTTCACTTCATGTTACCTATGCGTTGTTGTCTTGCCAAGCTCCTCGGAAAGGCGCAACTTCAGCAAACGCCTAAAAAACGGCACTGCCTCGCCGCGACGAATGGTGAACTCGCCGCTTGCAATTTCCCGCGGGACAGTAAACGTCATCTTTAGCCTCTTGCCACTGTTCTTCTCTTCGGGACTGCCGCCACCGCGCAGATGCATTTGAAGACGGTTCTCAACAACGGCATTATTTTCATTGCCACTCTGAACAGGAATCAAAGTGCGGGTCTCCACCTGTGGCGGGGTGTTAT
This sequence comes from Trypanosoma cruzi, assembly GCF_000209065.1. Lineage (NCBI taxonomy): Eukaryota > Euglenozoa > Kinetoplastea > Trypanosomatida > Trypanosomatidae > Trypanosoma > Trypanosoma cruzi. The sequence continues at coordinate 21,691 of NW_001849202.1, read as the reverse complement.
TAACACCCAAGTTGCCATTATTGCCCTTTTTGTCGTTGCTGCCCGCGGCAACAGAAGACGTGTTGGTCGTGATGGCAACTTGGGGCTTCAGCGAAACAGGGGATGGACGGGCATCTTTTTGCTCCTCCGGGACTGTCGGTGGCGTGATGGATGCGGCGTCGCTATGCTCTGGCGAAGCCTTGAGTTTCCCAACGAGATCCGATAGTCTTATCCCGCCAGCACCACCGGATATTGTGACTGCGGCAGATGCTGGCGCCATCCCAGTCACCGTCTTCGACACTGACGCGTCTTCCGTTGCGCTGCGCGGCTTTGGAATGACCGAAACGCTCTCGGCCATCGGCACTGAACCCCTTTTCTGCTGCTGTTGTTGTTGTTGTTGCTGTTGCTGTTGTTGTTGAGACTTCTGCATAAGGGCCCTAAGGATGGACACGGTGGTGCGTTCCGACTCCGTCGCGGCCCCGCCGCCATCATCATCCCCAGGCCTGTTGAGCACAAGCAGCGAGGACAACTTTGACAGACCACCGCGCGGCTGCCGCAGCCGGCCATCAAAGTGACTTCCGCCTGTGAATGGTTCATCGTAAACCACCTCTGCATCGTGGCTTGTGGCAAGTAGCCTAACTATTGTGCCTACCGCACCAAACGGAACAGAACCGACGGCTCGGCAGTTGACGACGCGTGCCCCGAGACGGAATATCTGATCCTGCGGCAGCGGCAGCTGGGTAATGTGGCCACCGCTGCTATGCGTGAGCGGGAAGTACAAGTGGCGTTTCACAACAGGATTTAGTATAAGCTCCTTTGTGGGGCGCGGCTGTTGTCGGTCAAGCTCATCCTCCAAATCCCGCAGGTGGTCGCGAGTAAAGGCATCGTCGCTGGCCGCGATAAGTGCCACGTCACGGATGCCAGAGGCATCAATGAAGGCCTCCATCTCTGTAAGCACATCATCCACCTCCATCTCCTGCCATTTTCCGGTCATAAACTGGGGCGGCTCCAGGGCCTGTGGAGCGGCGGTCCCACTTTCCAGTCGCTTAACAAGTGGTTGGAATTCCTGCACATATCGACGAATTAGCGCAACTGCTTCACGCGAGAACCACGTTGTGTATTGTGGCGTGCGGCTTGAGCGGCCAAGAAGTCGCCCTTGCCGGCACTATCCAAGTAGTGGGC
>NW_001849202.1:0-20430 GCF_000209065.1 Trypanosoma cruzi | reverse complement strand
AAAAGTACAAATTCATCGGCTTTACGGTATGACTTGTCGGCAATAATTCCATTGGCCTCGTCCTCCTCTCGTTGCTCACGGGCCCGGCGTGACTCCTGCCCGGGACCAAACGTCACCACCTCTCGCAGGAGCAGAAAGTGTGGTTCATGTGTTGCGAGAGAGAGCATAACAAGATCGGCATCAAGGCCGTACATGCAGTGGGTTTCGTTTGGGCTATACCCCGGTTGCATCTTTCGGCGGCGAATGAAGTCCACAATCTTATGTTCCCCCTCGCCCGGGTTATCGTGGCCGGAGTACACGACTTGGCAGTTTTGCCACGCTGGATCCGTAGCAATCTTCATTGTGATAAAGTACTGGAATTGCTCACTCACCCGCACCATAAAATTTGTCCCAGGCGTGATGCAATTGCTATCAAATACGTCCTTCTCATCGGGTACCTCTTCTCCTTGCGCAATAGCCTCTTGTCGGGCCACCATCAACTCGTAGCCACTACGATACCGACGTTGACGCTGTTGGTTCATCTTCGCCCTTGGCGCCACGCCGTCAACAGCCAAAAAAAAGTACTTGCGCGGCTGAATCACGTTGAAAAGTTTCTCCAAATAGGCAAACATCGCCTCCATCATCGCCTTCTCTGTCGGTGACTTCTGCGTTGCGTCCACATCGTTGGTGTGGGTGCAGTTATGAATAATGCCATTCATGTCAAGATACAAATTGTCGACGGGTGGCGGGGAATCACGGAACGGGGTGATGACAGTCGGGCAGCGCTCCGCAACCCACCGAAAAAACTTTGGAACTCCCATGGATGCACCTCCGTGGCACAAATGCACAGAAGCACCTAAAAAACAAAACAAAAAAAAACAATGAATTTGTGCAAAATTCCTTTTCCCTTCCTTTTCTTTTCTCCTATCTTTCTCTTCCCAAATGCCGCCCCCACCCCCCTCTCTCACAAACACACACGTTAACCGCAATTATAACGTAGCAACTACTCAAATGACTATTGTTATAATTGTTATTATCCGTCGGTATAAATATACAGATGTACAACAACAACAACAATAACAACAACAGTAATGATAATACTGATGAATAGCAATAATAATTGCCTCTGCAAAGTGTGTGACCGGAAACAACAACACCAACAAAAAAATAAATAAATAAATAAATTAATAAATTAAATAAATGGGGTGTAGGCAAATAAGGGAATAAGTGCAGAGTCAAGAAAAAGAAAAGGAAAAGGAAAAAAAAAAAAAAAAAGAATCTAAAGAGAAAAAAAAAGAAGAAGAAAAAAGAAAATGGGAAAGAGAAAAGAACATGACATTTCAAAAGAGAGAGAGAGAGAGAGAGAAAAAAAAAAAAAAAAAGGAGAAATGGGAAGGCGTAACAGAAATATCATTTAGAGAAATGCTGCGTGTTACATCGCACATACCGTCCCATGACTTGTGTTAGCACGGAGTGGGTGGTAATGCAACAAGGAGGGGAAGGGAATAAACACACGTGACAATCCCATTAAAAAAACAAGAGAGAAGAAGAGGGGAAAAAAAAAAAGGAAAAACAATGGGCTCTACATCTCTCTCATGTAAAAAGCAAACAAACAAAAATTTTGTCTTCGTTCTCCTCATCCGCCTCCCTTACACCTACTCAAATACATGCAATATATATTATATGCACGCGGTCACTCTTTACCCCTCCCACCAACGCCACACATTCCCTCCATTTTTTTTTTTTCCTCTCGCTCTCCCCTTCCTATACATAAACAAAAAGTCAAAAAACGAATAGCTACATGCATGGACGTTAAGCACACACACACACACACAGAGAGAGAGAGAGAGAGACAAACATATATGAAGAAAATATCTAAAAGAAAGTTCTCTACGCCACCTTGTTACCCTGCTCTTCTTCAAAACACACGGTAGGCTTTTCTTTTGACTGCTTCAAATCCTTATCTTGGGGTGCCGTGACATCATTGGGATCTTTATCCACGGCGTTGTCGGCAGCAGTGGTATTAGCGGCGGTAACCCCCTCCTTGACGCCGGTTTGGTGAGCACAAGGAAGCGTCGCTGCTTTTGCGTACCGCCGTCCCACGATGGTGCTGTTTGACTTCAGCGCGCCCGTCGTTGTAAAATCCTTCTTAACGACGCGGTTTCGTTGATTCACCACGTCCGTAGCGCGGGCATAATCCGCCGTGTAGTCCCCAACCTGGTACACCTCAGCGCAATGGCGATGTCGACTGTTCGCACAGATGCCAACCTTTTCACGGAGGTACGACCGCGGCAGGTAGTCGCAACTTTCCTTCATAAAATCACTCTTCACATTCCGCACTCCTTGCGGATGATCACTAGGACGCAGCAAAAAGGCGTTATGGCTCACCGGTGTAAAGTCATAACCAGCCTGCGTCAGTACCGGTGGCGGGCATTCCTTGTACAATAACTGTGGCGCAAAAGTGCGTGGAAGTTTCTTCGAGCAGGTGTGGTGCCCGCGCTCATCAACAAGAGGCTTCAAAAGCGGAAATAAGCGGGCACGACCTGCCACAGACGCCTCAATGGTGCTGACCTTGTACACGCCGTTGGGGTCATATGTGCCGGTGTGCTTCAGTGACGCAGGATCATTTGGCTTGAGGCGCGCGTAACTCTCAAAAGAGCCGCAAGAGAAATGAATGCGAGCTTTCAGAAGTCCCCACGACTTTTTGTTCGCCTCCTCAATGACGTCAAGAGCGTCACGGTATGTGGCACCCCTCTTTAATGTGTGTGTCGTCCATTTGGAGAGTGGGTGGTCACGTGTGGAGGTGGTGTTGATTTCCTCCATGCGGTAGCCCTTCTTGCGCAGCTCCTTCTTCGGCGGCAGCTCCAGAAGGGCGTAACTGAGCGGGACACTCTCCGTTGGGTCCTCCACTTCCATGCCGGTTTGCATTTTCCTTCAAGGCCTCACACACACACACAAAAAAAAAAAAAGGTACTTGATTAAAGGGAAAAGACAAGGGCAAATGGGAAAAAAAGGCAAATTGATAATAATAATAATAATAAAAGGGGGACTGAGGATCGCCCAAAAATTTATATACACAATTACGTTGCCATGTCATGTTCACTTCAACGCATGTGGTGATGCATGCAAAAATCAACGACAGAAGCGCAATTTGTGTAAAAGGCGCAAAAACTCAAATAAACAAAGAAATAAATGGGCATATAGCAACTCTTGTAAAAACGACCTGAGTACGTGAGAGAGTGTGCCCGGCTTCTACGTCCATTCACTCACACAATGTGAGGTAGTAAAAATCACTCATAGAAAAAAGGAAACAAAAAAGAAAAAAGAAAAAAGACACCACCACAACAACGACATGGTTTGACAGCCGCATCGGTGCTAGAAAAGACCCTCCACGTCAAAAATGTTCACTGGGGCGCCTCCTGTTCTTTTGCGACTCCCCACTTTCGTTGAAGTGGCGACCATGCCGCCCCCTGGAGCCGCCACCCCCGCTGCCGTCACGGTCGCGGGTGCCTCGTGCGCAACGCCACATCGTCCTACACGTCGCCTTGCGACTGCCGTCCTGTTGAGCAATTGATGGTGGTGTGCCGTCGCGTCAAAGGCGTTAAAGCGCAATTCGCTTGACCGCCTTGCCGAATTCTCCACCGTCACCGGGATGATGTCATCGGCGTCGATGTCATGCGTTGTGGACAGCACCGTGTTGCCGGGCAGGCCGCTCGCTAATAGCTCCAACTCCACCGTTTCACCGCCCAGAGCCAAGTTTTGCTTCCGAAAGCACTTACCACCTGACGGCACTACGGCAGGACTCATACCGGTGGGGCCGTCACCACCGCTGCCGCCGTACGCTTGGAAACACGGATACGACGGAAGAAGGGGTGGGTCCAACAGGAGGAGGTCCTTGGCGTCGGGATAAGCCGTGAGCTCGCGGGTTACCCAACCGTCCATCTTCTCCTCTTTTTTTGTCTTCTTTCCCGTCCGACAATCCGCATAGACTTCTGCCGCCCCCGCCTCACTATCGCTGGCTGCCTCTAAAAAAAGGGGATTTGGATCGGTGCGCCTCCCACCGGGACTCGCAGGAGCGTGCGGCCGCTTCGCCCCCGCGGTAACTTTCCTCGCCGTTACAGTTATTTCCTCTTTTTTATTCGCCCTCGGCAAACGCGGCATGGGGTTCTCCGGGAAGGGCGTCAGTACGAGTGGTGTCGCGCGGACGATGCTCTTGATGATGTCAAAATACTCCACGCAACAGAGCCCCAGTTGCTCCCGCATGACAGGCACAAAGTCGAGGAGTGGAAGACGCTCTCGGCTGTTGTACAAAACAACATGAAGCTGGTGTTCGGCGTAGAAAGAGGCAATAACCCGCTCGTAATGATAGTCGTTATTTAATTGTATCAACGACTCATCCAACAGCACCCGCCCTTGGGCACAAGGCAGAAATTTCCTCACCTCCTCATAAAGCGATCGCTGCACAGTAACAAATGTGAGGCTGGCGAACAGCCGCTGGCGATCCTGTCGCTGTGGCGGATACAAGAGCCGCAGCCCTTCCGAATCATCCACGACTGACTGCACCTTTGAGTGGGTGCCACCAACACTCTTGTCTTCTGTCCCATCATCCCACAGTTTTGACCAAAAGTCCGCAAGTGGCGGCGTGTAGACCCGCGGGTCCGGCAGCGGCACGTGCGGTCCGTGGCGATTCCGCAGTGCCTCAAAGAAGGCAGGCGTCACGATGTCCACGGCGCGACACAACATGGCAATGGTAACAGGGGTAGGCGTAAGAAGTGAGGTAACAAAATAGTCCGCTCGGTAATAATCGGTCACGACGTGGGCACCGCAGCGACGCAGGCAACAGTTCAGCTTCGCTCTCTGCTCCTCTTCGAGAGCGAGCGTAAGGACACGCATCGGGGTCCACCGCAGCCGCAGTCTCGCGCCGTGTGTGCCGAGATTGATGGAGAAGTCCCACCACGAGGCATTTTCACAGGGCACATGAAATGGCTCATCCTTATTTAACTTCTGTGGCGAATGTGACAGAAGCACCTTCGCCTCTGCGTCATCGTTGGCACTACCTTGACTACGGCATAGCTGCAGCTCCCTTGTGATGAGATCAGTCGCCTCACGCCTGATGCCGTTGCTACACGGCGAGGAGGGAGAGACTCCAGTGCCATATTTGGACATATCTGTGAGAATCATCCGCGCTGGCGTCTCTTCTTCATCCTCCACGTGCTCTTTTCCATCTACCGCCGATATCTCCCCAACATCCATCCTGAGATGTTTTCGGCTGATGCTCGCGTCATCTTTGATGATGATTTGACAGTCCTTCTTTCCCACCGTGTACGACTCGCCGCCCAGAAGCCAAAAACAGGCCTCACCCTTAAAATATACAACCCACATCGAAACCACAACCACTGTTCTTCCCTCCCTCTTCTTCTGCCACCGCGCCCCTCCTGTTTCCGTCACACACACACACAACCCCCCGTTATTATTATTATTTGCCTCCTCTTCTTCTCTCTTTCTCTCTCTCTCCCTGTCTCTATCTCTGTACGGCTTCTCAAATGGGGAAAAGGGCGGGCAACAACAGAGAGAGACAAACGAGATTTTTTAAAAAGGCAGCCACAAGACAGTTTTTGGTGAAATGTAAAAAAAAAAAAAAAGGGTGGACAGCAGAGTAAAATCTACGCACAAGAAAAAAAAAAAATGTAGCAGAATGGCGCAACCGCACGTTTTCACTGTTCTTCTCTTCCAACGAATCCCTTTCCTGTGGATTCCCACTGGTAATGTACACACAACGTAGCAGACAATAAACGGAGTTTTCTTCTTCTTCTTTTTTTTTACTGCGCTTGCGGCGGCGGCACTTGCGCTCCATACAGGTGATCGTGCTGCGACACCGTGACGCTCAACTTTGCCCTCTTTACGCCCACGTACACAACAATGCCTACAAAGACCGCGATGGCCACCGCAAATGCAACGTTGATTACAAACCAACTGAGCGAAATGGGGTCCACGTGCTCCTTCGGACACTCTGTGAGATGCGAGAGGCAACGGCCTTCCTCCAAACACACCTCTCTGCATTGATCGTCTTGCGATGCCGTTGGTGCGTGCCCCCCCGCACTGACAATCGTGAAGAAACATGGCCGGTACCCTTTGACCGGATGAGTGCAGAATGTACCGCCGCCACTAACGCACCGGGCGCATGTTGTCTCCTGCGCAAAGCAATCAGTAATTTCCAGACATTTTGTTCCGCAAATACATTTTTTTGCCGGCCAACATGTCATGTCATCGGGGCACCATCTTTCAGATCTATTCATTGTGCAGTGAGCACATGACGTGAGGACTACACCCTCCGTCAGCGTCGTGGACGGCAACAGCAAAACTAGAAGAAATAACATTAAAATTACTCGCACAGCTCTCACCATCATCCAAACTACCCTGTCGACGTCACGCTGCTCGCACAGCACCCCACTCCACACCACCCTTCCGGTATTCCCCTTTTTTTTTTCTTTTTTCTTTTGACTCTTGTTGTTATTGTTGTTGGTTTCATCATGGGAAATTTTAAAACAGTGATACAGAAATAAAGAAAAAAAAAAGAAACAGAAGAGGGATGCGTTGGACTCACGGCACACGTATAAAGTCCCACCATTGCCAAAGCGATAATCGCAACAATAGACAGAGCGACAACAGCAGCAACAATAGCTCTGGTAAAGCACTAGAAAAACACACATTGGGAGCTCCCGCACTTTTTAATTGTCATCAGCGGGTCGTCCGTAGAGCGCGCCCATCACCGCCAGATGGTCCGCCATTTCATTCCCGTAGACACCGGCGTGCCCTCTCACATGAACCAATTGCAATGCCAGCTTCTTCGCCAATGTACTCGCCACCACAGGCAGCAGGCCAAACTGTGACACCAGCCATTCACCGTAGCGGGTTGCGTGCTGAAGGCGCATGGTGTTTAGTGACTTCCAGAGATCACAGTTCAATACAGTCGACCCATTTGTACCGCAAAAGCCGTTTTGTAGCCACTTATGCATGTAGAAGTCCGCACCCTGAATGGTGTACATGCTATCGGAGAAAACGCGCAGGTTGTAGCAAGACTCGGCCTCCAACGCAGTGCGAAGGACATAAATGACAGCGTAAAGCTCCGCTCGGTTATTTGTCTGTGGCTCGTCGATCGGGATTGGAAGAGAAAAGTTCCGCGTGTCATTCGCCCCGTAATAACCGCCGTATCCACCGCGTGAGAGTTTACCCTTGCCGTTTGCGCGGCACGCCCCATCGACGTACACCTCCACCGCCTCCTTCTCCCTCGCCCTTATCCAGTCAAGTGACACGTGCTGCAGCAACTCCACTTCCCCCGCCGCGTCCTCCACCACCGACAGTGTCAGCGGCGACGGAGATGCTGAGGGTGGGGACGATAGGCGCGGACGTTTTCTCCCCGCCGTCACCGCGACAGGCTCAACGCAAAGACGTTCCTGCTCAGTCGGTGCATGTGCCGCTACACACGCAACACACACTGCGCTTTTCGCAGCACCCCTGTTGCTCGCATCGTTCTTCTTCACAATAAACGCCTGCGCCTCCTCCAATTTCTTGAAGGACTTGAACAGGGCGTTTGGGAACCCATTCACATAATGGCGACACTCATCCCACGACTCGAAAATGCCTGTCTTTAGGCCCACTGCAACGGCGTAGTACTTTTTCCTTGACGATGACGACATCATCGTTGGTTAAAAGACCGACCACAAGCCTTGCCAATAGAAACGCAGAGAAAAAAAAAAAAGAAAAGAAAAAGAAAAATTCAAATAATTATCCACCAATCACAAAAGAAGTGCATGGGAGGAAATTATAAATATATACATATATATATATTTTTTTAAAACGCAGACACTTCCCCCCACCCACATGCTTATACAGGTATATGTGCGCATATCCACTGAGAGATGTATCACCGATATTCATACATGTACAAACACCCATGTTCCCCAACTTTTCATTTATTTTTTTTTTTTTCTGCTTTCCAGATTTTACGATAACGCAGAGCCTGCGTGTCTAATGGGCTCGCATGCAAAAAGTTCGTCCTGGAGACCTCTAAGAAATTCTATCAGGCTCTTCAACTCCCCTTGACTATTCGGCACCTTCTCTGCCGCTGTCTTCCACAGCGACCCTTCACGCTCGCTAAGGCGTATTTCCAGTTCTTGTAGTTTGCTCTCGCGCGATAACAATTCCCGGGCTGCGGCGCATTCTTCCGCCACAGAAGCACACTGCGCGTCCAACTGGCTTTGCTGGCGACGCAGTGAGGCCTCCCAACTAAGGAGGCACTCGCGCTGCAGCATCAGCTCGGACTCGCGCTGAGAACAATTCTCTTCACGCCGTGCTACGGTGGTCTCCTTCTCCTGTAGAACGCGTGCGCTGTTGTGGATGCGCTCCACCTGCTCGCGGGTGTCGTTCAACAGACGTTCCTGCTCCTCCTCCAATTCACGCTGGCGGACGTCAAGTTCTTCGGCACGCGTGTCGAGAAGTTCCTTTTCATGCCGCTGGGCAGTGAGTTGTTGCGCCACCCCCCGTTCCCGCTCTTCCAACTCGCACTTTGCCTCGTGCAACTGCTGTCGGTACGCGTCCGTCACAACCTTCGGAGCAAGACGCTCCTGTAGAAGGCGCAGCTGCTCCTCTCGTTGCGCAATCCTCTCCTCCCGCGCAAAGGCTTCCATTTCGCGCCGCACAACAGACTCCTCCCGCTGTAGTAGTATGGCCTGCCGCATACGGATCGCAATGTCTTCCCTCTGCCATGCAGAGGGGGACGTTGGAGACAGGGGCGGGTGATGCTCCGGCCCTTGCTCTTCCTTTTCTCCTGGCGGAGGAGGAGATGAAGTCGCAGTTGGCGACGCATCATGCCAGTCATCCGCAACGTCAAAGACAATTTCCTGCCGCAGTTGCAGTTGGCTGTCACGTGATGTGTCCCCCTTCATTTCCGTCAATTCCCCCCGCCTGCGTGCAATTCCAGCGGCAAGACGCTGAGGGCTGGGGCTCTCAGCATGAGTGCCGAGCAGCTCCGCCACAACCCGTCGGACAGACACGGAAGAAGAAGGTGTTGGCATGTTGTCTCCGTTACAACGCGACATGGGTGTAAACATTTTTACTGGAAGTCGGTACGCATAACCACAAACAAAGGACGCGTCTCGTTCAAATGTCGCGGGCACAAAATTCCCACTTTTCTGCCTTTAGCCCAAAGTACGTGCAAACTTCAAACGCACATGCGCCCACGCACAGCGAGAGGGTAAAGGAAGAAAAAAAAAGAAACCCGCCAAAAGAGAAATTGCAACAACAACAACAAAAAAAAAAAGAATGGAAAAAAAAAAAAGCAAAATGCGGTGGAAATACAACGTGTCATTGTCGGTTGCTCCCGTAATGTTTTGCGCATAAAATGGATGCTTGGATAAAATTCTCCTTCATCGCACCCACGCCTTCCCTCTTACTTTGTGTCTCCCGCCAACTGCAGGACGCCCGCCACAAAATTGGCGTACGAGAGCAGTTCGTGACCATCGGTGGCGTCAGTGCTGCCAATGGACGCGATGCTGCGGCAGAGATTTCGCGACGCACGCACGTGACAAACCCCCTCCGCCTCCAAAATGGAGTTTACAACCTCAGCGCATGTATCACACAAAACGTCTGCGCGGCCACCGCTCTCCTGAGCAAGCATGAGAAGTAGCCTCCGCGCAAATGGCCGCAATGCACGACAGAGCTCCACCACCAACCACAGCGGCGCCAAAACCAAATGTCGTGTCTCTAGATGATGCGTCAATGATCCATTTTTTTCCGAAATCGAAGAAGAAAGCATAGGGGATGAAAAGGAAAACGGCAATTTGCCCCGAAACTCACCAACTCCACCACCCTGAAGACGATTATCATTCGTCGCGGCAAGACGACCCAGCAGTTTTTGTAGCGCGGTCTCGCGCCGAACACCCTTAAAGCCATCCTCATCGCATTCGTCATCAAAGGAATTGCTTTCCATGGGAGAAATAGACGGGGGCAAAGACGTCGGGTAAACCACAACGTCAGAACCACGTGACGGCGGTGACCCCGTTGCATTCCGTTGTAGCGGCGACTGTGAGTGCAACAACATTGTTTCTTCCTCTTCTGCCGCTGCTTCATGTGGTGTTGATATGGACTGTGTGCCGTCAACGTTATCGCCTCCACCCCATCCCTTATTTGTGGTCAAAAGAGGACATTCCAGACTCCGCACCAGCAGCGGCATCCCCTCATCCACTCCCTCGGACCCCACCGTCAGATCCAGGATGATGGACTCCTCCATGAGAACGTGCCAGTCGACTAATTCCGGTGCGCTGGTGTCGGGGGAAACGGCAATTTCATCCACTGTTTTATCCCGGCCCTGTGGTTCCCGTGGCAACTCATGTAATTTGGCGGGTGGAATTAGGGGAGAGCGAAGGGGCCCACACAACTCCGCCGCAGACTGTCGGCCGACAAAGTCAACGCGTGTAAACACAGCGCCTGAATTAGAATACACTGGAGACGCAACAGGAGCACGCTGCTCCCATTCATCCGCGTTTTTTCTCTGTTCTTCTACCAGTGGCAGCGACCTTGCAGTAATACAACGTGGTGACGATGAATACTTAGCAGACTTCTTCCTTGGCGGCCTGGGAACCCTCGTGTAACTCTCATGAACGGGCAGAGAAACCTGCAGCCTAACGTCAGGGGGAAAAAACTGAGCGTCTGAACCGTATCTCCCGCACTTTCCTTCTCCCCCTGGTTCATTTTCCCGTCTCATCAGCATGTTTTTTGCGCATTTGACGGCGCCATCATCATCATCGTCGGGCAGTGGTGACGTTATCCGCCGACCAAGCCGTTGATGCAATCCACGCATCGATGTGGATACAGTCATTTCATCTTCCGGCCTTTCTGGTATAGGTGACTGCATACGTGGAATTTGTTGCTTCTCCAAGTCATTTTTTTTGTCTTGAGGTGATCCTGCAGCGCTACAGAAATCCGTGTACAGTTCATGTGGTATCGCAGAGGCTTCGGTATCCCCAAAAGCCTGCTGCAAAAAAGAGATCGACGCACACGCGTGAAGGCATACCGCGTCCTCCCTGTTTTCATTCCCCTCTCGTTTGCATGTCGCTGGGAAAAGTCGCTCGGCGCCTGGTGTTTTCTTTTCATAGACACTGTTTGGTCTATTAATGCAGTCATCGCCCAACTCGACATTTGCCGATGTCAACTTCGCTCGTGACGCGGCAGTTGCATCGCGGGTAAAGTCTACAACACAGTTAGGGTTTATTTCCTCCATCCGCGGAGCCCTGCCGCCAATCCTCGTGTCATCACCGCCTCTCTCACCGCATGGTGGTGCGGGAGAGGGAATATGCAGTTCACTCTGCGGTGTGTCTGTTATGTAATAATGCCGCCGCTCGTCTAAGCGTATAGGTGTCCAAAAGATGCGGTCACTCATCCAGCCACTTAAAAAAAAAAAAAAAAGGAGTCATCAAAAAAAAAAAAAAAAAAAAAAAGAAAAGAAAATTTTATTGCCGAAGCAGCAACCTACGCGCGCCAGATTACACGCAAGCACACACACATTTCTAAAGAGCGCAAATTAACGTGAAAAAAAAAAAAGTGCTGAACCCAAATAAATGTGCGATAAATAAAAAAAGGTGCGTGCCAATTTCAAAAGGTCCGCCACGAAGTAAAACAAAAAAAAGAAAAAAAGGGTACAGCAGGGAAAGGAGTAAAGAGGTACATACAGAAATAATAGTAACAAGAAGGACTTTAATGAAATCAACGCACAGAAAGCCCTTCCCCTCCCCGCCCCAATTTCCCCAACCATCCAACAAGAAAAATACTTTCTTTTCTCCACGTATACGTGGACATACACATACCAATATATATATCTATGTATATATATATATATATATATCTTTAGATACATAGATATATGCACTCATATCTTCCCTAGTGATACACGTAGTTGTTGTGCACGCCGACCAGCCGCACCGTCGCCAAGTGTGTGGGCCCGCTCAAACAACATCAGCGCCTCTTCCAGACGGCCGAGAAGTGTCTCGAGCAGCACGCCGTAATTGTACAGCGTCATCACATCGGACGGATCACGCTGCAGCGACAAATCGTACCACTTCGCTGCTGCCTCATAGTCTCGGTCCAACGCCTCAGCAATGTACGCCTGCGCACGAGCCCCTATGGCACTATCCAAATGGCACCCATAGACGTCATTCCACATGCGCCGGGCCCCTTCAGGGTCACCTTGACGATAAAGGGCCCACCCCTTCGTAATATCCTCCTTCGCGCGCCGAATTTCACTCGGAGGCGCACTCAACGCGCAAAGAGCGCTGTTACTTTCACTATTTTTCTTCGTAATGACGTTTGAACTCATGGGTTGATGAATCAACCCCTCTTTTTCTTCTTCTTCTTTACCCGCGCCCGAGGCTATGGCAAGGTACTTGGCATATAGGCTGTTTGCAGTGGTATTCTTTTCTGGTTGCGGCGTCTCCATAAGATGAGTTGACACACCGGTGCCAAAGCTACTGGTGTAACCGTAATTTTGGAGGCTGTTCGTGTTCATGTGAATTCCCTCCATTCTCTGCATCTTGTCTTCAATTTGCTCAAAGAGGGGGTTCACTCGAGTGCCCGTGGCTGCAGCGATAGTGAGGGCATCGTCGTCGTCCCGTATTGCTGTTCGTGTCCATGCGTAAGGGACATCCGGCCTTGTCCCGTTCTCTGTGTCATTGATTTTGATGCAGCTCCTTCGGAACTCGCCTCTCAAGTACTGCAACTCGTCCTCCGCCTGCACGCGCTGCAACGCCGCCAGTACCTGCAGCGGGTTAGTGTGTTGCAGAGCCGTCGTAACTTTTTCACTGAGAGTGTCGGCTGCATCTCTCGCTTTCGACACGCATTCACGGCGCAGTTTAATGTCGTTGAGTTGATCCTCCTCTGCCTGCTCCAAGACACGCAAAACAGCCGCAACACGTTCCTCTGCCTCGCGACGAATCCGCTCCACTTCTTTTTCCGCCTCAAGACGCCTTGCCGCTATGCTCATGTCGTCCACCTCGCGGACGAGGTCAGTCTCGCGGGCTTCAAGGTCCACCAGAAGCTGGTGTACATCACGCTTGTAATCAGCGAGTCTTGAGCGCGCCTGTGCAGCCGCGTCCTCAATCGCGAGCACCTCCTTCTTGCGGTATTTGCCCAACACAACGCAGTGACTGCATGCAAATGCATTTTCGTCAGCCACGTAGTACTCCACAGCCCGTGACGGATGGGCCGGACACGGCGTGACAGTAACATCTACATGGCACTGCACCATGTAGCGAGGTAGGACCTGCTGCGGGTCGTACACAGCCACCGCCTGTCCACCGCTAGCATCATGAAAGACGCAGCAATCCCACTCTGTTCGGAATTCCTCCGTTGCCTCACGTGCCGTCTTTACTAGTGGTGTGCAGACAAAAGGCTTGCCAATGACCACGTCACAAACTAGAATACATGTGAATTGTTTGCGGTTCCAGTTTTGAAATGGGAGACGGTGAAACACGATGCATGGATTCCTTCTTGAATTGTGCTCACCCGCAGTTCCATTAGCACCATGTATGACAATGTCACGCAGTCGATGGTATTCACCAACAATAGCAAGCCGCTCAGTCGCACGCTGTTGTGCCGTCAGGAGTCTATTGGCAAAGCAACTTGCATGTTCTCTGTTTGACACCATTGTTACGCTCACCACCTCCAGATTCAGTTCCTGCAGCCCAACCAGATTGAGAACCTCTTTCATAGCTGTACCGTAGTACGCGTCACCGGGTGTCAAACCTTCTTCCCGCACAGCAGCACGCAGACGTTGCTGCCACTGGTGAATCAGTATGTCTCGATCCGGCTTTGTGTAACCCATGTTCTCCGCCACCGCGCTGAACGAGGCCTCGCTCATGTAGTACACGTCTGACGGTTCCCGCCCTTGACGCCTCAGCAAGTCACAAAACCCATCCCAAGACATTACAGCGTTGTTACCAAAATTGACGCTCCTCGTATCCTTTTCGTTACCGTAGCTGTGGTCTCCATTTCCATTGATTTCGGTCTCTGTGGCAGCCGGCGGATCAAAGTGGGTCACGCTCAAAATAACGGGAGATGTCTGCTGCCTCTGGTGCTGTGAAAACGGTTTTCCCTCCTCTTGTCGCTTTGTCCCTCCATTCGACGATATTTCTCGCTGCGGCGACCATTTGTTTTCTGCCGCCCGTATTGGCGGCACTGATGTGGGGCGAAGCTGTCGCAATTGGTATTGTGTCTGCGTCAACTCGTAGTGTGTCGGCGGAAACAAGTAACTCCGCGGGTCCGGTTCTGGGCCGTATTTCAGCGTCAGCGCCTCAAACAGTTGAAATGGAGTATTATTCGACTCACGCAAAGCGCGCGCCACATCGGGAGTGGCGGTGCTCACATTGTGAGCCCTCAAAAACACCGCCAGACGTGTCTCCACGTCAATGTTGTCTGGCTCCGGCCCATTGTCCAGCACGAGGTTGTGCATTAACTCTTCCTCGCGATTCTCCCACTCCTTCAGAAGCAACGGCACCTGAACCGCGTGTTCTCGCCCGTACACACGGAAAAAGTCCCTGACACGTCGCTCGTAGTCCACAAGTGCATATTTTCGATACAATTTTGTGAAGGTTTCCACCTCGGGGATGCCACGCACGACGCTGTCGACAAGATGCAGCCCGCCCGGGTTATATTGCGACAGAAACTCCGTGAGACGTCGCCGGTACCCGGCGGTGTCTGAGGGTGCCACGGTGAGCGAAACGCCCACCCGTCCCATCTCCGTCCCCACAATGTGCGTCACAATCTTTCGCCGTTGCACCACATCGGAGACGTCAATAACAAGATTCTTCTCACACGAGCCGATAACGCGCTCACATGTTGGTTGCCGCTCCTTGACAAGCAGCATTAACCCAATTGTGGGGGCGTTTGTCGACCACTCGGCTGAAACGGCGGCACCGCGCTCGCCACGACCGTCGAGTTTGACCTCCAAAGGATCCGCAGCGGAGGCCTGCACGATGTCTCGCGTCGTAAACTCCGCAATCACCTCCGGGCATTCTGTGAGAAGGGTGCCGTTGCTTGACACGGCACGCGCAACAACAGAAAAGACACGTGCGTCATCACATTCGTCATTGCTGCAAACACCGCAAGGAATATTTACGACGTTGTGAAGCCGAACGAGGACCTTCCAAACGCTGCTCATAAAGAAACGACACACCGCTTTTGGGAGCGTTAAACACGCACACATACACACAAAGAAAAAAAGCAAAAATTTATCAACATAAATAAATAAACAATGTATCCCACATGCACTAAAAGAATAAATATATACATACGTTAACAAGAATGACAACAACCGCTAAGAAAGCGTCATCATGGTCATCACCATCATCAGTATCTGCACCTCAAAAACAGAAGACACCTACCGGGTGAATAAAAGAAATGTAAAAAGATTTACCGGTCTCATTTATACGGCCCCTGTCTATTTCTTGACTTTTTCTTTCCATTTATTCCCACCTGCGGCACGCCCTGTGCTACCCACTTTAGCCTCGCTCTTTGCCTCTTCACGTTTATCTCGTTCCCTCGCGTGGAACATCTCGTCCACCTTACGTTGCTGCATCTCCTGTTCGTTCGGTACCCAAAAGAACGGCTCCTTTTCCGCCTTCAACTTGCGAAAATTGGGTTCCCAGTCAAAATTGTGAAGTTTCACATGGTAGTCAATGCGTTCCCGCTCCCAATTATCCCACTTGAGAAACACCTTCTCCTGGTCGTCGTGGTCCATCGCTCCTGTGGCAGTGAGGTTATGCATATGCGTCATGATATCCATGTCGTTAAGTACCTTTCCAGGTCCCTCCAGATCCAACTGGGAGCAGAGAAAGGACAGCTCCTCGCATATGTTCTCCGTATCCCCCCAACAGTAGTGACCACCACTACTCCGCACGCGCAGAACAAGGGGTCGGGCAACAGGGTCTGTTCCTTTACGCCGTCGCTGCTGACGCAACTTGGCGACGTACTTCAGTGTGTTCCACGGCGGCACACGGTCGTCGTCAAGGCAAGTGGAGATCATCATGCCCGGGTATGTGACGCGATCATTGATGTTGAGATAGGGATCATACTGCGTCAATCGAGCGTAATCCTCTGCGTTGTGCAGCGGGTCCCCCCAGTCATCGCGCTCCGCCAGTGAGAGTGGGAGATCAGGGTCAATCATTGTGTTGATGATGTCTAGAAATGGCGAACGAAGAAGGGCGTTGCCAAAAAGCCCACAGCCACGCATATTCATTGCAGCTGCAATGGGCACGCAGCCCGCACTATTCCCTGCTGCAACCATAAGCTCTGGCTTGGTGTAACCCATTTTAATCATATGCTCACAACATGCGATAAAGTCATGAACGGCGTTGATCTTGTTTTTGCCCTTCCCCTGTTCCCCCCAGTTGGGCAACTCACCCCCACCCCGCACGTGGGCAAAGACAACAGTCCAACGCCGTCGCAGCATCCACATGTACGGTGCGAGCTGGAAGTGCATCGATGGCACCTCACCATATGAACCATACACATAGATAAGACAATGCTTGGGCGTGTTGGGCTGGGCCTCAAAGTCGGTCGCCTCTTGCACAAAAGCATCGCGCCGATGACAAATCGTTATAGGGATCTGTGTGCCATCCGGAGAAAGACATAGATCACGATAGATGCTGTACGGCCACATGTAGTCCCAGGGTGTCAACTGCTCCGACTGATGTTGCGTAAAGAGAGACTCAGAACTGCACACCCAACTCTTCTCTGCTGTCATCTTGCTATCAAAACTAAATACACAATCCCTGCTCGGCTGGCATATACTGCTGTAGACAAAACTCATGGAATCCTGATTAAAATTTTTGTTCAGCCCCGGCGTCACTGAGGTTAGGGGCGGAAAATGCAGCACCAGGTCATCCTTGCGCGCCTGTCGTGCGGCGTCATCGAGCCCCTTGTCGCACTTAATGATGTGGATGTGGTTGATGCGCTCAAACGCAAAGTGAACTTCGTACAGAACAATTCGTCCCTGAAACAGATCCATGTCTACAATCTGCACGTCGTCTCGGTAAGGAACAAGTTCCTTCCACTCGGCGCGCATGCCATGTTTAAGAACAACCTCCTCACGCGCATAAACGACGCGGTGATTCGGCCCCTGGTCGGCTACCACCATAATAAAGTGGCCATCGTAGTGCTCCAGCCAATTCCAATTTTCCTTTCCGGCAATCTCCACCGGTCGGCCATCGCGGAAGAATGCCTGCAGCTCACGTGAAACCTTCGGAAAGGAGGCTGGAAGAACAAGGGCACTGCTCTTGAGTTTGGAATCAGATGTAATGATGATGTACGCATTATCCTTCGTCTTGTGAACATCAACGAAAAACTGCTCATCATCCTCACGGTACAATTCCACGGGCGGAGGAAGAATGCCTGGACGAATTTGCTGCATAATCACCGTGTATGGGCGGTTGAGGTCGTTAGACTCCGTAAAGTAAAAATAATCTCCCGAGCCAAACTCAATACTCACAATGTTTCGGCCACGAATCACATGAAATAGACTGGCGTTGTCGATGCTGCGCACGTGACAAATGTATCGATCACCACCCTCCACAGAAAGCGTATACGCCACGTACCTTCCGTCATCTGAAACGCGGCAGATGCCAACATGACATTTCTCGTAGCCAAAATGTTGCTGCAGCGACGTTGGATTGATGAGCTCCTCCGCAAGTAGATCCACTTGACCATACCGTTTCCGATAAAATCCAATGGCGTTGGAATCGCCCCCTGGCACCACGCGTGTGAAGTACACAAAGTCACCAATGCGTTCCTCACCTTTATCAAAACCACCCTCTCGGCTTGTGACGACTACTTTGGAATCAAGCTCCGCCCACAACCGGGCCTTGGTGTGTTTGAAGTCAAACTTAGAATCAATGAAAGCGTAGTGGTGCTGCTCACTTCTCACGTAGCTCTGCGTTCGCCGATCAAAGAGATCCTCCATGTACTTGAACGGGTCACTCTGTGTGCGCTCCCCGCACAGCAGCAATGACTCGGGCACCTCATCCGGTAACGGGCCGTCCAGGAACGGCAGCGGACATATGTTGCGCGCGTGAGGGGCAAACCGATTCAAGAAATATCGGCACAGCGTATACGCGACATTGGATGCTGGCACCCACGGGTACAATGCGGCCATTTCTCTTCTCTTTCTGTTTCGTTTTATTTGCCCTTCAAAAACCCTTTATTGCCCCGCACTTGTGGTATCTAACTCGGCGCGTGTGACTGTGCAATTAAGAAACAGTAGTGACCTCTGCACAGATCCCTTCTACTCGGCCACACCTACACTGTTACACCCGCCCCATCACACAACAAACACAAATTCAAACCACATGTCGCCCAAAGAATATAAACAAATAAAAATGCCAACAAAAACCAGGGAAACCACCACACATACCAATACACGAAATAATCCACCGAGTCACAAAAAAAAAACCAAACAATTTGCAGCATGAAATGGCATAGTCACTAGTTCAACCGCACAAAAATATTGAATCAGATCACCTGTAAAGAAATGTGCAAAGAAAACTTCGCCCACAACATTAAGACTTCCGTTCTGACAAGCACGGAAAAATGTTCCCCTCGGTTGAGGGTCTAATCCTGAACTGATACGTATAAATAAAACAGGACGGGAAAGAAGAGGGCCATGGAGAGGCAGCGGCCTCGCCACATCCTCAATGTTTGTCCCAACTACATCTATATGTTCGGATAGCCATCCTCGTGCCACGGTGCGGTGTGTTCGGATTGGAAACATTTATTACTTACGAGTTGGAACACTTTGGGCCCTCCAGCCACAAGACTCCGCCGCAAGGTCGGAATCAAAGAGGGTGGATGGAAAAAATAAAAATAAAAATAAAAATAAAATTCGTCGTGCCGTTATCGGTTCCTTGATTCCTTCCGTCGGGGCCTTTCAAAGGACCATAAGATAGGAAAAGGATCACACGGAAATATTTTCGTCGTTTTACCAAAACTTATATTAAGTTGGGCAGCCAGCCCTCTCAATAACATTCCTTCTCACATGCACTCAAAAATACCATCACACCATCCACGCTGTGACACGCATACTTAGTGAAGAGAGGGCGCAGGAGAGAAGAGTATAAAAAATAGTCCGCGACTTGATATCCTCCAGCACAGGACAAATAAAGACACCTTGCACTCCCGTCATGCTGTCGCCATGGCTGCGACGGATGCATTCCGTGGCCCACGGCGAGCCCAGCACGACTCCCCACACCCATAACCATTCATGACTGACGAAAAGGAGGTGTCGAGTGCGTCTTTCGCTCGCCTCCCGCGTGGGGCGGGCCCCACAACTCACACCGTGCGCGACCCCCACACCAATAAGCGGAGCAAAGAGGACACGGCTGGGCAGTTTTGGCGCCCACTCGCAGGGCTGCCCATTCCCCCGCAGCCAAAAACAAATACTATAAAAGCACAGGAGAGGCCTGTCTGCGTGGAACGCCGCATCGAGGGTCCTCGTCCCCGCCCTCAGCACAGCAGTCACGAACACCCCCGCACCCATTGGGTCACGGCGAATTCCCATCGCCTGCCCGCATCAGAAGACGCACGTGGGCGCATGCGGTGCTGGGACTCGTCCCCTCCCTCCAGACCACCTCGCCACCACGCGGTTGCGCAGAGACTCATCCCCCCAGCATGCAAATGTCCGTTAAGCCACGCATCGCAGGCACAAAAAAACAAATACGCTCATCGTCCGTTTTTCAAGGGCAAAGAGAGGAGTAGCGCAACAGTTGCACGATGCTATTGTTACTGCAGTGCTGCGTCTTGCGAGTGCGGGGCCGACGGGCCATGTGCACATCATGACCCTGCCAAACGCTGCTCGCGCATTTTCTTTTTCTCGTTTTGCTCGTGTTTTCTCGTTTCCTCAAATAAATATGATGACCCGCCCGTCGGCCGCCATCGCAGTGCACGTCCGCCCCGCCACGTGGAGATGTGGAAGAGAGCCCCGTCGCCCGGAGACGGAGCTACAGAGGAGAGCGCAAAGCACAACCCCGTGACGCTGCTGCTCGATTGGGGTGCGTCCGCAGTGCCGCCCGCCACACCATCCACGCTGCCCAATAAATTTATTGGCGGCAAAATCCCGGAATCAGAGTCGCCGCGGCCGCTTCCTCGGAACCTCGCCCTCGTCTCCCTCCGCATCCTCCGCGGATGTCGGGTCGTCCGCTAGGGGCGGGTCAACGACCGGTATTGGGTGGCTGCTGATGTTCGGGAAGGCGGTGCACACATCGGCGTATTGGGGGCACACAATGCTCCCACGCCAGGGACCCGATGGCGGCGTGACGGTCTCACCTGCCTGGCACTCGTGCCACGCATCGTCACGAAGAAACCGCACGCTCAGTGTGCCGTCGCCGCATCGAGTGTCCACACACACATCGC
>NW_001849201.1:10824-36009 GCF_000209065.1 Trypanosoma cruzi | reverse complement strand
GAACCGAATGGAAAAAGCAATGCTTAAATTTAGTAACTATGAAAACATAGATATGGCCTCTATTAAGGCTTTTTCAACAAAACTCTTTAAAACACGGCGTGGCTGTGCAAAGGAGACATTAGACATTCGTCGAAAAATTTTATTGGCAATGTCACGTCGTGTGGGAGTTCTTGCTAACGACTTTGATCTCCCGTCATTGTTAGGCATCTTGCAGTGTTATACGGTTCATGATCTAACGCCATTTCATTTAGAACCCCTTGCGATACGTGCGACAAACCACGTCAATGACTTTACTCCACATGAGTGTGCAACATTGTCCCATGTACTGCGTAAATGGCGCACTATGCGACTGGAAGTGTGCGAGCGGCTTGTGGAGCGCATATGCACTGCCGACCAGCTCACACACCATATGGCGAACGCCGCGATGGTAAGCATACGTGCCTGCTACGCCAAGGTGAGTGATGGTGGACGTAATGCCATGAATGCCGAGCCCACACGTCAAAAGCTTCGTGCTATGGGCGAACAAGTGGGCTCTCGTTTGGATGAGGTGGAATACCCCGCACTGCCCGTCATACTCAGCATTCTTGATGTTATTGTCACACTAAAGATTTATGTGCCCAAGAAGAGTCTGCAGACTATCTTTTTGCAGGCCAATGACATGTTGGCTGTGGTAATGGAGCAGAAGGACGATCTTGTGGATCCAAAGACCGGGAAACGTGTGCGTTTCATCACAGCCGAGGAGGGACGTCAGCTGCAGGCATTACTTTCACATTACGGTAACGATCTTGCGCCGGAGTTGGCTCAGCGACTGAAGGAGGCATTCCGAGAGGGCATGCTTCCAGATGAGGCTTCATTGTAACGACGCCACGCACTTTTTTTTTCTTTTCATCATCCTCACTTCCCTATTTTTTTTTTTTTTAACTTTCATTTGTGTGTTGGGGGAAAGAGGCGGGAAGGAGGCACCGCATGGTGCTAAGACTGGAGCAGAAAGCCAACAAAGAGAAGAAGGAGAAAAACGAACAACATGCGGAACGCAGGCAAACATCCAAATATATGAAAGGCGAAGAGGTGGTGGCACGACAACCCAAAAAAAAAAAAAAACGAAGAAGAAGAAAAGAAAAGAAAAGAAAAAAGGCAACAGTGAAGTGATAATCGACAAAAGAAAAAAAAAACATTAATTAGAAAAAAAGAGAAAAAACAAAAACAAAAGAAAAGAGTGAAATGTGGCCTCTTTTGCCTCATTCACAGAGGAACAACACAAAAATGTTTGCGGTGAGGGAAGGGTGGGGAAGTTGTTGCTGTGGGGTGAAGAACTGCCCACGTGCGATCTCCATTTTGAGGCAGGTGGTACCACCGACCATTGAGCGACAAGGACGCAGCAATAAGAAAAGCAGCGGTGGGAAAGAGCGAACAAGCTGAAAAAGAAGGGGTGAAAAGAATAGAGGGGGAGGAGAAGGGTTTGTGTGTGCAAGACTTTCCCAGTTAACTTCCTTGCCCCTTAATTGTTGTGATGGCGATGGTGGTGGGGGAGAAGGAGGTTACGGGATACGTCCGTCTTTGGTGTGAGGCGCTCGTGTTTTTATTTTATATTTATGGCTGCACATTCTTTATATTTATATCTTTTATATTTATTTATTTCTTCACTGAATTAAGAGAAGGTTATTTTTTTATTCCTTTTTAATTTTTTACTGTGGTGAATGTGGAGGCGTACATGTCTTTTTCTTTTCTCGTCGGGATTCAGGAGACAGTCACAGAATGTTGTACGGCATACATGTCTGTTTCGCGCGCAGTACGGAATTAGTGTGAGGTTGAGTGAGGGGGCACCGTTAAGACTTCTCAGCACCTCCACATCGGTGCCTGTTTGGCAGTGCCTCGTTGAGAGCATTCAAGAATTGGCCGAGAAGGCAGATGACGTGGAGTCATGGTGGCGATTTTGTCGGCTATGGCGAATGCACTTCCCGCAGGCAGCAGCGGATGCTCTTCCTTTGCTGTTGGAGAAAGAGCTTCTCGTGCATGGCGAGCAGAATGAGACTGGTAAACAGGAGAAGGAAAGCAACATCATGGAGCGTGTCCCGCGTGACTTACAATGTCTTCCAGTTTTTCTGCAAGCATTGTGTACGGCGGTGCAGTTAGGGGAGACACGATTACAGCTGTCTTTTCCAACCACGAGAGACGACGCAAGTACAGAGG
The DNA here is from genome assembly GCF_000209065.1 of Trypanosoma cruzi. Classification (NCBI taxonomy): domain Eukaryota; phylum Euglenozoa; class Kinetoplastea; order Trypanosomatida; family Trypanosomatidae; genus Trypanosoma; species Trypanosoma cruzi. The sequence goes on along the minus strand of NW_001849201.1, from coordinate 33,819 downwards.
GGAACGCAATGCTTGTTTCTGTCCTTGCGGAGCTTCGTGCTGTAGTTTTCTATCTGGCTCAAGAGCGTTTGACACACACCCTTTACGCGGTGCATGATCGCCTGGCGGAGACCACCCATGCAAAGAATGAAAACAGTAGAAAAGATATTGTGCTGAACGCTGTGTCCTCTTCCTCTCGTGATGGTGAACGCGTGGGTCAGATGGGTGTACGGCTTACACCGGAAGAGCTGCAGCAGGCTTTAGTACTGGCCGATGCAAGTGCTGCGGTGTTGTCAATTGGTCCGCCGGTAACGCTCTTGCCATCCCTGTACCGTCTGCTTCTCCCCGCACTGGGCGCATGCGAACAATTGGAGAACCATCGGCTTGGAGCACTTGCCATCGCCGTTGCTCGCAGCGCGGATTTCGATGACCCCAATGGCGACAAAGATAATTTTTTGTTGACTACCACTACGGCAGTTGATTGCCCCAGCAGCGGAGATTTGAGACCAATCATGACGTGCTACACAGTCCTGTCGCATCTGCATGCTGTCGCCCGCGCGTTGGAGGTGCGGATGCGGGAGTCCATGCAACGATTTAAGTCAAAAGGGATGAATCCTGCTGGTACATCCATTCGTCAGGCACAGCTGCGACTTCTTTCCCTGAAGGAGCGTAAGGAGTTGGAGAAGCAGCGCGAGTTGGAGTCTGAGAGTGTTGTTAGCGATGCTGCTGGTACGAAGCTGTTAGAGACCGTGGGAATAGTGTGTAGTGCTCTCGCCGCGCGGCGTTACACCGATGATCGTTTCTGGAAAGCTGTGACCGACTACACGGTTGCTTCTCTGCAAACGTCGGTCAACTCCTTTCCCACTTCAACGTCTTACCCTCATCTCTTAGAGGTTGTGCGTGATATTTTGTTTGCACTGGACCATGTTCATCACAAGGCCTACTTTGACTGTGTGATGTCACTCTTGGTGAAGTTGCATCTCCTGCAGGAACCGATTCCGCCCCCGTCGGCGGTACGAAACGCCATGAAGGCAGTGAAGGGGCAGACCGCCGCCACGCTCGGTCGGTAATGTAGTCGCTGAGAATTATTTTTATTTTATTATTGCAGAGTGGAAAGCCGTGTTGCTGAACTTTCTTTTTTTTTTTTTCTTCTCTGTTTACCTGCAGTTATGCGCTCACACTCTCATCTTCGTTGAGTAAAAACGAAAACAACTAATTTACCCGTGAAAAGTCATATAAATCCGTACCATCTGCTGTTTTTGGTGGACTTGATACGTGACGTGACATGTTTTTGTCCGGTTGGATTTTATTTTTCTTCCTTTTTTTAATTTTTTTTTTATTTTTTTTGGATGGGGGAGGGGAGATTGTGAAGGCGCATGGAGGTTGCATGGCTTCTGCAGCTTGAGTCAGAGGCGTGGACATCTGACACCAAACGGCAGCTTTATGGCACTCCACTGATTCCGGGTTTCCCGTGGTACACCGTGCGTACAGACCCCTCACAATGTGTGCGCCGTCACGTGGTGCCGTATTATTACACTTTTCGTGTCTTTGTGAAGGGGCGTTGGGTCGGGAAGAATCTTTTGGACATTTATAGTGAGGAGCACGCGCATCACTCGCGCCAGTACTATGAGGCATGCATGCAACAGGGTCGTCTTCGACGGCAACCACGGAAACACCACAACGTGCGAAGAAATTGCATGAAACGATTGTACGGAGTTGATCAACCTGATGAGAGGGAAGTCAATGAAGACATTTCAGAACCTGTGATTTTGGAGTCGGGTGATGTCGTTCTTCACACGGTGCATCGACATGAGATCCCCCTTTGTATGGGCACTACAGGAATTGACCCGATAGTTCTTGCGGCAGTACGCATAACGATGTATGGACTTCTTGTTATACACAAGCCGGCTGGAGTTCCCACCCACGCAGGCGGGCGATATTTTATGAACTCGTGTACAGCAATGCTGGAGTACGTTTTGGCACCGAAACGTCTGCGTGCATGGCTTCTGCAGCGGGACCCCATGTTACAGTCGATTGTGTCTACAAGGTATTTGACGGAGACGGAGTGTCAGGAGCTCTTGGCCTATTACATGGTGAAAGACGAGGGCAGTATGGCGGAATATGTCTCCATCGAGCGTCTGCCACGCCCCTGTTATCGTCTAGACAAAGTAACTTCTGGTGTTTTGCTTCTCGGTGTTTCTCAGGCAGCCACACGGCGCGTTGGAGAGGCGCTAACGCGAAAAACGAAACAGATGGAGGAGGTATTCTTGTGGAAGTTGCGTTTGATTGCTTCGGACGATAAAAAAACTACACGGGTGGGAGGTGTGCATTCCATTGAGGAGAGAACTCTGAGGGAATTTAACGTTGGTGTGAGAAAGCGCTACTTGGCCCGTGTTCACGGTTACTTCCCCAATGATGCGTCACATGCACTCCACTCATGCAGGGTGAGGAAAGAGAATGCTGGGGATGGCGATCACCGTACGACAGAGAAAGTTTTTTTTATTACCATCCCCACGAACCCCACTATTAGACGATGTGATGCGGTTAAAGAAGAGGCTTTGGGTGTAGTTGGCCCGCCCGTGTTACTTGCCTCACGGTTGATGCAATTCAAATTTCGTGACGGGGACACCACAGAGGAGCCACCAGCGCGGGATCAAGAGGGAAAACAACAGCGTGAACCTTTTTATCAGGATGCGGCGACGTTCTGTCAGCCACTGCGCTACTTTACTTCTGGTAGTGGGCAAGCAAGTGAGGGTGAGTCCTTGGTGCATTGTGTCCCCTTTTCTGGCCGTATGCATCAAATTCGTATGCATCTTAGTGATTGGGGACACCCGATCATTGGGGACTTAAAATGTAACGTGATGGAACAGCAGAAAAGCAGTTTTCACGAACCGGCGCTTTCAAAATGCAAAAATTCTGGTACACAGAGTGCCAAAGAAAATGAAGAAGAAATGGAGATCAGAATATACTTCCATGTGGAGGAGTTACCAAAAGTTTGCCGTGAGATGTTTTATACACATGATGCCCTTTGTTGGGAGTGCTCAGGTCGCCTTCCTGCGGCGTGTTTCAAATGTCCAAATGGCTCTGCGATTGCCCTGCATGCATGGCAGTATGAAATGGATCATTCTTTACTGCTTACCAGGGACCCAGGTAGCATCGCTAATGGAACGGATCAAGGAGTGGAAGACACAAACGATAAGAAAACGGATTTGGAAAACCACGAACAGGAGCCTGTGGTGGATGATGAGAGTGAGGAGGCATTAAATGTTTGCTGCACCTTAGAGGATTTAAAACGGTATTCGGACGAATTTGTACGGAGACAAGGGAAGTCTGTCGTTTTTTTAGCCCCTCCACCCTCATGGTCGTATGAGTAAACTTTCCGTTACGGCCACAGCTGCAGCTGCATACTTGTCGACTCCTCCCTCATTCATGAATGCACCAACTATTTTCTCTTGGGTTCCCCATTCCTCACACATACGCGTAAAACGTCTTTGTTCTTGTTGTTGTCATTATTATTATTATTATTGTTTTTTTTTTTTGTTTTTAATGACTGTTGGTGTCGCTGTTGAAGGATTTTTCTGTTGCTTTGCTGTTTTTTGTGGTTATGTTTGTTGGTGTTGTCGTGTGCGCTTTTCTTTCTTTTTTTTTTTTTTTTTATTATTCTTCTTTTTGGCAAAGTCATGTTTCTTTTTGATGCCATGCGGCATGCGGAGTGCTCCATTTGCCTCCAGACGCTCCTTCCCGGCACGGGCTCGTCGGCATCGCCATCAAATGGCGTCTCACCGGAAAAGAAGTTGCCGAGTCCCCCACGTGTATCACCGGCGCCACAACTCGGGGAGGTTTCTTCACGGGAGGAGGAATTTCGTATTACGTTTGCGCCAGGCGTATCACGGCAAGACACCACAGACGATTTCATGACTTTTATCAACGCACTCGACATGTACCGCCGTGCCGCGAAGAAACATGGCAGCCGTCATCGCACCAGTCGTGAGGTAGGCTGCGGAGTTACACCATGCGGGGCCGATCATGGAATTGTTGTGTTGCCGTGTGGACACCTGCTTCATTTCCTATGTGCCATTCAACTGCATGAGTACAGCAACCATCCCACGTGCCCTATTTGCCGTGAGGCAATAAAAAGCCCGGAGGACTGTGTACTTTTTCTCCCCCTCTCACGTCCAACAGTTTTTCAACGTGGAATGGCGGTGGATGGCGAGGTCAACGCGTGTGACATTAGTAGGACCGATGAAGATGGAGGTGACAACGTGCAATTTACAGGTGAGGGTTCTGTGGCGCCGGCCGATGTTTACAGGCGTCATATTCAACATGAACTAGACGAGTTGAAGCGGCGACGTCGAAATTTACGGAGTCGTGAGCATTTCCTTACGAACAGCAGGGATCAATTAGAAGAGCAGTGCATTTCGCTGGAACAGTCAGCGAGTGACGCCCGGCGTCGGTATGACGTCTTGACGCGGCAGGGAACGGTGGGATTGGACCGTCTTAAGGAACTTCGCGATGTGGCACTCAAGACACATACATCGATGGACCAACTAACATTAGAGCTTGCCAGACTGCTGCGGCAACAACGCGATCTTGATCAGCAGCTGGAAAAATACAGTCAGAGGCTGAAACGAGGGAGATTGAGCGGCCGAGGAATTCATTCGGGTAGCGAAGGCGGAGGTATTACGCGAGATGATGATGATGATGATGATGATTTACCATTTTCTCTGCAAAAAAGACGACTAAAAGCCCCTATGGCGGGGGTACCGTTCTCATATTATGTCTCACGTGACAAGAAGTGAGAAGATGTGAGGAAAAAAAAGGTGTGCGTCCTGCAAATAATATATAAATATATATAAATATATAAAGAGATGAATATAGGCTGTCAATACACCGAGGCGAGGAAAATGACCTTTCTCATAAGTTATGGACGCCTTTCATATTGTTTCAATCTTTATATCCCAACATTTCCTTTTGATAAACGTTCTTGCCTATGCATTGCATAAGGATGGCCTTTTTCTCCTTGGGGGGGGAGGGGGGATAATTTTATTTTTTCAATCTATTCATTTGTTCATGTATACATATATATATTTATTTATTGAGGGGGGTTTTCTTTGCCACTATCCGCTATAGGCCGTTGTAGTAGAAGAAATATGAAATTGTAGGCAAACAACCCACCACATCTCACGTCTTCTCTCTGTGCATTTTATGGCCCGTTTTTCCACAATTTCTGCGGTGGTGAAATTGTTTTGAACGCCATATTCTCTTCGACTATGCGAATTGCTCACACGAAATTAAAAAAACTTGCCCACTCCATACCAACCCGTCTCAGTCTCAAATGACGTGTGTACGATATTTTTTGCTTTCCGTCGTGTTTCCTCAAATAAATCCGATGGTCCACATTGTGGTAAGACGTGCTCTCAGACTTCATGGTGTTGGACCGTGTCCCAGCACGACGCGGCTGGTCCGGGCGCTGGTTGATGCCGTCAGCCCTGCGCCAACAACCAAGACCACGTGATGGACGCAGCGCTGACTGCTGGATTCCCCCGACAATACGGGGCAATTGACCGTGATACGCGCGGTGCCAACTTCCGCATGTATTTTTCGCCACCGTCTTCCGGTCAGGCACGTTACCCCCTGCAAAAATGCCACTGGCATTGCGGGGCGCACAAATATACGTTGGCAGCACGGCAGCGAGCACATCATGGTGCCGTACGGGCCGAGATTCGGAACACTGCGGAATGATTGACTTTTGGCTTCCCGAAGAATCCCACCCGCGTCCTTCGGTGATGGACTTTGGCTACCACAGTGAGGTAGCCAACCATGAAATTGCCAGGATGTACTCTTTCTGTAGCTGTCAACATGAACAAGACTGTTAGGGCTTTGGAGAATTTCATGGATGAGTTTTTGATTATTTTTGATTGATGACAACCTTTTTTTTTTTTTTTTTTTTTTTTTTTTACACAATGAAAGGGGGAGGGAAGCAACAACAACAACAACAACAAACAAAAAAGAGCGGAAAGGAGTGGGAAAAGAATTGGATGGCTCGGCCAAAGGACGATAAACTCCTGCGTGAAGAGGAGGAGGAGGAGGAGGAGGAAGAAGAAGAAGAAGAGGAAGAGGAAGAGGAGGAGCTGGAAGAATGGACCGAGCTAAACGACATTGATGAGCTTCAAGATGGTCCCAGCACATTTTACGTGGGCGGGTTCAGTACCATAAAAAAACTTCAGGATGCCCTCAACGTTGTGAAGTACCGCGATGATATTGTCCTTGTATATCCCGGTCTGTATGCAGAGAAGGAGGTGTGTATGGATGAATCAAGGTTAGATGGCTTAAGTGTGATGAGTGTGCCTTTGGCGATGGGTCCAAAGGGGGGATATCGGAAAAAAATACGAATTCCCAAAGATGAACGTCGTCTCGGTCCCTGGTATGCACCATTTGGAAGTGACGCACCCAAGACAGACGCGGTTACCCCCACCACGACAGATGCCACACACTTCCCTGTATTTGAGGGGAAATTGATACTGCGTAGCACAGCTCCTTTTACTCCGCAGGGTGAGCGCAAGACGGTGAACCCCATCAAACAATATGACCCACGCGAGGACGACGAGGAAGACGAAGAACAGGAGAAGGAAGCCGAGGAGGAAGAGGAAGAAAACGACACTCAAAAGGAGACTGTGAAGCGCTCTCGCCTGGAATTGCAGGGATTTTCTTTTCTTGAGGGAGCAGTGTTTGAGCCGCTTAGTCGAGCCACTGTGCGTCACTGTGTGTTTGGTCGATCCGAGGTGGAGGAAAAAGCAAACAAAACGCAAGGCAGTGATGTTCCATTGCCGTCCCCTTTGTTGGAGACCACCGTGACTGCACATCCCCTGACAGAAGTACAGGTTGAATTTTGTGTGATTTACGGAAACCAAAAACATGGAATATACGCCTTTCCACGGTGTGCACTCCGCTTTCACAGTTCCATGATTATCGGCCCTCAATTTGGTGTTGTACATGAAACGCAAGATTTTTGGTCTCGCGCCGCGCGTCACGCACAAAAGAATACTTCTTCACAATCTGTCCCTCGTTCAAGGCGTCCGTTGCAGCAGGCAAAGATACCTGAAAAGACACTTTGCGCTGTGGGCGTGTACCTGGATGACGCCGATGTATCTATTCAAGATGTTTTTGTGGCGCAAAGCCACGTGGGAATTTTGCTTGTCAATGGCTGCCGTGGCACTTCCGTGATTGCTTCACGCGTAGAGAGCATTAGCTCCGTCGGAATTTTGTTTTCGGGTGAGGACGGTGCGGCAAAAATTAACTGCTCCGCTGTGCGATGGTGTGGTCGGGAGTGTCTTCTCGTGAAGGGTCCTGTGCCGCCATTGCCGCCTGATCCCTCTCTCTTAATGGACATTATCCACGATGCTTTCCAGGATGCTGAGGCAGGGAAGGGAGAAGAACAAGAAGAGGAGGAAGAGGAAGAGGAGGAGGACACTGCAGCAAGAGCTCTTTCTCGGGTGCCGATACCAACTCAGCATCCCATATTGCGTGGAAATGCCTTTGATGGCAGCGTCCGTCTGGAAGGGGACGTCAGCTCTGCCGCCATGTGTGACAATGTCATTTATGTCGCAAAGGAAGGAATCTCCCCTGATGTTCCAACATTCACAGGGCCTGCCGCGGAAAAGCGTTTTGCGCTGAAGGGATTTCACGTTCACGTCCGTGGCACCACGCCGCGGAAGAACGACAGTGATTAGAGGCCCTTCCCAATGGTATCTGCATCGACAGCTCACTGTTGGCAAAAGGGCGTCATGTAGCTTAGCCGTGTCTTTGTTTTTTTTTTTTCTTTGATGGACCGTGGAAGATGTACAGAAGCAAAACAGTAATAACGGAGAAAAGGACGGTGATGATGATGATGGGGGTGGCAGGAACAAAGAAAACAAGAAGGATAAGCACGAAAACGCAGCCACAAAAAAGGAACCCCAGGCACGAAAAAAAAAAAAAAAAAAAAGAGTACTTACGCTGGGAATGGAGGGAAAAAAAAAAAAAAAAACGGCCTGGTGTTTCTTGCGCATGTACACTCTCCATCTACCCACACACTCACTTATCGTTTCTTCTTTAACTTGTCTTGCCTGTGCTTTTTTGACCGCATTTATTGTGAGTAGACGACCACGCCGTATGCCTCGTTCAGTGGTCATCTTTTGTTGTTGTTGTTGTTGTTGTTGTTGTTGTTGCTCTCTCCCGCCGCTATTTCTTCTTTCAGTGGCAGGACGCGGAGAAAGGAGGCGTCACTGGAAAGGGAAAACACACACACACACACACACACACGTACGCAAGGAATATAAACTTCTTAATAGACAAATATATATATATATATATTGCAATAAAATCCGAGTGGCGGCAGTTTCGACTGTGTGGTGCGTGATGTTTGCGAAGGATCCTTCGTTGCTGCTGCTGGGGACCGAAACGGGCTTCACGGCGCCTTCACGAGTTTCTCGCCGGAGCTCCGGCACCGTGAATGCCAATTTGGAAGTCGGGGAGGACGACATGTGTGCTGAAAGCACCAAACCTTTTATCTTATCGAATGAAGCAGCAGCTGCTGTTGTGAAACCCCGGCCGAACCCTGCAGACGCTGTGGGTAAGGCGGTGCTGAAACCCGGTGGGAAAGGCCGCGGGTCGAAGAACTTCTTGTTGCGTGAAAATACAATCCAACACGCGATGGGAACGCCACATTCCGCGTTTGCGGCACAAAAGTTGCTAAGGAAAGGCAAGCCGGTACCACACCCGCCAAGAAAATCGCTCATGACAACTAAAGACAGACCAGCCATGGGGTCGCACGGCAGCGCACCACACAACGCACGCCCTTTACGTGGCCCGCAAGCAGTGAAGAAACCAGTTGCGCCAAGTGCACCCACACCAAAAAAACAACAACAGCAACGCAGCGTCTCGCATGGGACGATGAACATGACGACCACAACATCTTCTAATGCTGGTGGGGAATCGCTGCTTGCCTCGAGATTCCGAGAGGTGTCATTTAAGGCGGGGAATGTTGCCCACGGAAGACGGAGGAGGAGCTTTATTGAGAGCATCACACTGTGTGAAGACGATTCTTGGCAACCTACTACTTCCGTGACGAAGACGAGGCGGAAAAAAATGTCTGGAAATGTGGCACCGGCGCTAACGCCGCTTCCACGTCAAATAGTACGGCAACTGTATGCGGAGGATATGGCTCCTCTTCCTGCAAAAGGAGCTGATTCATCGTCAAACCATTTCTCGCCACAGCTTTCATTGACGGCTTTAAATTCTACTTGGGACCGTACGGGAGAGGGGGATGCCTACAGGGATGCTCAATACTCATGCTCCTTGTCTCAGTCTCGAACAGGTGGTGACTTGGGTTCTTTACCCAAGAATATGAAAATCAAAGGTTTTTCGTTTCTTTCCTTACACGCATGGAATGCACCACCCTCCAATGTTGTACTTCCAAATGGCATGATGCCCTTAGAAAGAAAGTCGCAAGAAAAAGATGGAGCACAGTGCGAGTATTGGCACGTCACCCATCCGTTTCTTGAGGATGAAAATCGAAAGGGAGAATGGATGCGTCCTCTGCAGGAAGTAGGAAGGTCTGAAAGAAAGTTCATCTCTGACACGGATAATACCGAAAAGAAGAAATTGCACGTGTCAAATGATGATGACTATCATAATCTTTTTCATTCCTTACAAAAAATTCACTCACTTCATCATCATCATCATCATCATATGGATGCACTTCAGGAATCCACGGCGCAGCCGGAGTTAAGTGATATTGGAGGATTTACCAACTCGTTGGCGGCTTGTTCAGCTCTTCTTAAAGAGCCGCAGCAGCTACTTGATAGTGAGTTTTTGGTGTCTCACAAAGCTCCTTTATCGCCAATTCAACGGAAATCCACTCTGCAGGCATCGTCGTCCCTCCTGGATAATTCATGGATCTCCCTAATGCAAGCAACCGAAAAAAATCCTCAGTTTGTGGAGTTGTCGCATCCTGGTAGAGTGTTATTTGCATCATTGCTTTACCTGCGAGCGCTTGGTGGGTTTCCTACACTGCTTCGCATCAACCCACTCAGGAAAAGCAGCTTTGTCGTAGGAAAGGAACACTGCGTGGAGCTTGTCTTTTGTTTACCTTCAGGCCGCCAACGTGACACAAATGCAGCTTCACTTCCATCACAAACGAAAGTGTCGCGTTCCACAAGGATCACTAATTTCATCTTGGAGGGTCGGCACGCACACGAGAAGGACGGTCAAGGCAAACACGTGGGCTGGGAAGAACGTAGTGTCATTGTACGCTCTATTCTTGCAGAAAAATCCATTGTGGACCGCTTTGGGAAGGTGGAGGTGGTGCATGTTTTGCCACCCATACAAAATGAAAATGCATTCATGAGGCGTGAAGCGGACGAGAGCCACAGAAGTCAGTTGATTGAATCCAAAAGTAAATTGGTTAGCCGCCTTTTACATGACTCGACTCCAGAGCCCCATGCTGACGCTCAATCACGGGTGCCCTACGGCTTATCGTTTCCGGGTGGTTTTCCCTACGGCAGGAAGACACACCACATGGAATGCGGTGATCTTGCAGTCGCGTTTCTGATGAGTGGGAAACTGTCACAGATTAGTGGTGTTCCACCGGAGCCAATGGACCTTGAGGCATTGCGTTATAAAGTGTATGCACTCAGACAACACGAATTAGAGGATGCCACGAGGAAGGAGGAATTCAACACGGCCGCAACACAGCGGACTGGCGTTGGTTTTGAATTTCCAATACGAGAGGCTCGAACACCATCCCAGGCTGCCACAATGAGAACAGAAGCAACAACGCCTGCAGGCTTATTCCTGGAAAATGCAGTGAATGTGGCGTCAATGCAACAACGATTTCCCGCGTACACTCCAGTTACGATTGCGGAATCCACCATTTTGGCAACGACGGATGGAACTGCCGGGGTGTGTAAAGGTGGCCAAAAGGCCGGTGAGTGCCAGGGTACACAATTTTCTCAGTTACGTTTGCCTCGGTTTTACATTGACCTTGTGGATGCTGTGCAACACGCACTAGAGGTGCAGGATATGCTGAGAAACGAAAATGCCGTCCGCGCACGTTTCTTACAGATGACATAATATGCTGACAAAAGTGTAACTGCTTGAAATGACACCTACATTTGCGTAGAGTGATACATATATATATATATATATAATATTCATGCATGTATTCATATTTATATTAGAGAGAAGGATAGAGGGAAGGGTAATTGCATTACGTGTGTAGTCCCCGAGCGGCTAGAAGAGAACTAGAAGGCGTTTGATCAAAATGACTGAATCTGGTTGTTGTCGTTTCTTTTTTTTTTTGACTTGCAATCATCCCCATTATTATTATTATACCGGTTTTTGTTGTTTTTATTATTGTTATTATTATTATTATTTATTTATTTATTTATTTTCTGTTTTCTGTAAGTACGGGAGGAATCAGAGAGAATTCACACTCGCAGGTATTTTATTACAGGCAAATACTCACAGTTTGAGACGCATGTCGAGTGGTCTGTCGGCACGACGTCTTATTTTGCAGCAGCTTACTGCAGTGGCACAATACAGTCCTTTTAGGCCAGTGTTAGCGGCCATGTTAGCGAACCACACTGCTGCTTCCACAATGACGGCCTCTTTGAATGATCACGGTGGGAGCAAAAGTAAGAGCTCATGGTTTCGTATTTCTCTGATTTCTCCTGAAAGTAGTCGCGGAACATTTACATTGATGACGGAGGAGGAAATGGAATACCTGCGACGAAGACGAGAGGAGGACGGGGATGAGGCACGGGTGGTTCTCTCCACGCGGCCGGCAAAAAGCCTAATGAAAGGTCTGGCGGGATGTGCTCTTAACTTATTTTTGTCATTTCTTCTTTCGCCTCTGTTGGCCCTCTCTGTCTCTCTCGAGGCCGTTCGATTGAGTGGGGCGCGGCCTGTCACACTGGTTGTTGCTCCGATTGTGGGGTTAACGTGGGGAACGGTGTTTGTTGTCATTGCATGGTACGCCGCACTACAGCAACTGGTCATGTGTGCATTTTATCAGATGCAGGGGCCACTGTTGTTCCTTTTTCGCATAGGCTATTGCTGGAACGAGCTTGCCTGCCGTTATGAGCATCCTTCTGGTGTTTTTGGTTGTGCTCATCCGCTTCTTGCGATGTACGCGTCGGAAGAAAAACTGCGGGAGCGGGCGATGAAGCGTGAGTCACGTCGCCGACGGAATGAGAAGCGCGGTGTCACGTATGACCGCTCAAAGAGTGGCAAGGGAATGAATGAAAACGACTATTACGCCGTTTTGGGTGTCGAACGGGACGCCACACCGCGACAAATCAAAGAGGCATACAATCGCCTTGTGTTGGAGGTGCATCCGGATAAAAACCCGAGTAAATCCGCGGCTTCTCACTTTGACGCGGTTACAAAGGCGTATCGTGTGCTTGGTAACGCGGAGAGGCGGCGCAAATATGACATTGGAGGCACGAGTGTTGTGGAGGACCTTGGGGAAAAGAAAAGAGACGCTGTTCGGGCGCTCTTTGGTGGTGACGCCCTACACGCCATTGTGGGCGATGTGAAGACAGGCAACTTCTCCCAGCGTGTCGTGGATGGCCTTGACTGGACGCAGGAAGAGCTGGCTGTGTGCCGGCAACGCATGCTCGAGCGTTGCCGTGATGAGCTTCTCACATCATTCCTAGAGCCTCTTCAGAAGAGCAGGGAGAACAGCGGCAATAGTAATAACAATGGGGCCGGTCTCACCGAAGTAAAGAAGCGTTTGCAACGGCTTCTCAACACAGGCCTCGCCAAGGAGGTGTTGTCTGCGGTGGGGCAAGAGTACATGCGTGTCGTCCGGTATAGTGAGGCAATGAATTCGTTACAGAGACTTGAATTATTTCTGAAGGTCATCGCCCCACATCGTGCCCGGCGAAAATTGGACAAGTGGCGTTCTTTGGGCCGCATTCGACAGCATACATTCAAAGACTCTGCAGCCATGGTGGATCTGGCGTGGTACACATCCGTTGAGGAACTTGAATCCACGGCGTGGTGGGTAGCAACGGCTACTCTTCTTGACCCACAACTGCCAGTTGAGGAGCGTCAACGTCGTCGTGACGCACTGCGAGTACTTGCCGAGACATTTATCGTGTATGGACAAGCGTACAAGGGTGCCAACAGACAAACGATGGATACGTTGATGAATTCCCTACGGGACTACAATCAACAGCAGCAACAGCGAAAGCGAGATGACCAATGAATGCAGGAGAGCAAAATAAAATAATAAAAATAAAAAAAAAGAGAGATGGTGTATTTATGCATGTGTAGGGAAGGAAGTAGAGATGTCTGGAGGAATTGGCGATGCTGTGGGAATGAAAATAATAAAAAACAAAGAGAGAAAAAGAGAAGCGGTTCTTCAAATGGAGTGCCCCCCGCTTACCTCTATGTTTATTATTATTATTATCATTATTATTATGTTTGATTGTTTTTCTGTTGTCTTTGATTATTATTCCTTCCGTTGTGAGTCCCACATTTGGTTGATTTATTTTATTTATATATTTATTTATTTATTTTTTATAATGGAGCACATGAGATTTTGACGGCGGCAGCGATCGACGGGCCATTTAATGCTGTGTGACAAACAGGGGAGGTGTGGATGAGTGGGAAAAGAGAGTTGACAGGGAGGAGGCAAATGATGTGAGACTATCCATCTGGTGCATGGTCTCGCACCCTGCGTGCATGTACGTATAATTCTCTTTCTTCCCCTCCTCCCCTACCATTACCCTTTTGTTGTTGCCTCTTCTTTTTTTTGTGTGTGTGTGTTTTGATCTCCACCTCTCCTCCCCCAATCATCATGTACGCACATGTCGGGTACCACTGATACGACACATACCGTGAGAGTGAGAGGGAAAGGAGAAGGAGTGAAAAGAGGAAACAAAACATCCAAACACACATACACATACACACAGAGAGAGAGAGAGAAGAAAAAAAAAAAAAAAGAGAGAGAAACGAATCATGGATCGCGCATCAGCCTCGACAACCATTACAACAGAGGCGATCAAAAAAATATGCGTACAGTTGGGTTACTACCGTAACCCCATATGTAATGAGAAGCTCTATCTTCATCATAAAGGATTTGATAGTATAGAAGAGGACGCGTTTGATCCGTACACGGACGTTAAGGTGTTATGGTTAGAGGGCAATGCATTGACTCATATCTCATGTGGTAGAGACAGTATGCCACGTCGGAAAATAAAACCGCAATCGGAAGTTAGTGTAGAAGAACTGGCACCGATGTTAACTGCCAATGCCGGCTTCTCTAAGAGTGCTCAGCTGGAAAGTTGTAAAACCAAACATGTGGACTGTTGTGGAGATTGGGCATCACCACCACCACCACTACCACAGGTCAGCGTTCTTGCAGATGAACAGCAAGTCAACGTTACCGCACATGCCAATAAGCCTTTCAGTGCCGCTGCTCATGATGAAGCTACTGCTGATGCAGCTGCTAATGATGGTGGTGATGATCGTCACACCATTGCGTCTCCTATTATTGCAGCTGATGGAGCGGGAGGCAATCCGGTGACGACTGTCCCACCAATCGCCACTAACATTGAAGAGAGCAAAGATGTATTTCAATCACTTTATCCCACACTTCGACAGTTATTCTTACACAACAATGCCTTGCGGGAGATGCCAGATCTCAGCGGCTTCCAACGATTAGATACCGTTAACCTTTCAAACAACTGCATCCACTCTGTGCGAGCAAACTGTGCAACCTTCTGTGCAAGGGTGGCACACTTTGAGACGGCGCTACAGGAAAAGGCGCAAGCCCTCATGGCGAACTCAAAGAGTATGCAGAATGAGGTTTGTGCGCATGATGCCCGATGGAAGCGGACGATGCAAAGGAACCATCGACCTAGTTGTGGTGCTGAAGAGAATAATAATGCCAATGATAATAAAATGAATGAAAACAACGCGGGGCCAGATTCCACACTGCCAGCGTCACCCTTAGAGGAGACGTCAACGACAACCATTGTGCAAGGGGTGGATAACGTGGAGGGGGAGGTTGTAGTGGTGGAAAGAGAAGGCGGTGCGTTGCATTTTGACTTGGAAATGTGGCGGCAGCGGCTCAGTGCCTACGCTGACTTTTGCCCGCATGAGCCTTTGGAAATTGCGGAAAACGGCAAACTTTCCGATGACGTGCCACCCATGTGTCGCAACCCCTGCAGCTCCATCCGCAGCCTCAACCTCTCCGCCAACTACCTCGCCGACGCAGCCGACATTGTGCAGCTTCTGTGCTTCAAGAACCTCACCGTGCTAGACCTCAGCAACAATCAACTGAGCAACGGGGAGGCGGTGCTGCTTATCATGGAGCGGCTGCCACGGCTGCGGTCGCTGAAGTTGTCGGGCAACCCACTCGTGCGGTCTCTGCCACGGTACCGCAAGATGGTGCTGGCGCGCTGCCCGGGTTTGCTGCATTTAGACGATCGCCCCGTGTTTGCAGATGAGCGGCGACTTGTTATGGCGTGGGCCCGCGGCGGCGACGAGGCGGAGAACAAGGAACGACTGCTTATGAAGGAAGAGACGGATAAACAACACATCCGACGTCTTGAGGAGTTTCGTGCGCTGGTCAACCGTTCCCGCTACCCTGACGACAGTAACAACAACAATAATAATAATAACAACCTCGCCGCGAATGATACCAACGCGGCGAGTAGGACCACCTCCACACTAACTGTGGGAACGTCAACGAGAAGGGAGGAGCGGCGCAATCAGGGAGGAACTTACTCCCCTGCGAACCTCAGCGATGATGTTGATGATGATGATGTGACGAGCACGGAGACGGACGAGGAAGAGCCCCACGAAGATGTTCACATTAACAACCGTATATTCCGCCACACGGGAGAAACCGCAATTTCACAGGATGCCATAATTCCCGAATTGCGGCGTGCACAAATTGAACGAGCGCCGTGGAACGAATTCGATAGGACGAGAGTGCTGAGCTCCAACATACAGCCCCAAAGTAGAAACCAACAGCGGCTTCCTCAGTATGTTGCGGAAGAGGATGAAGAAGACGGCGACGTTTACATCCCAAGAACCGCATCTTAGTGAAGGCAATATTATTGACAAATAAAAAAAACGCCTTTTATTTACATCATTTATGTTCTACTTTTAGAGGTATCATTGTGTTTGTTCTGCCTCAAAAAGTAGTTTTATATATATATATATATATATGTTTTTTCCTTTCCTTATTTTAATTTTTGTTCCGAGCTTTATATTTGTTTTTTTTCGTATTGTATGTGAGTTTGTATGTATTTGTTTTATTTGATTAATTTTTATTGCCGTTTGTGTTACTTTTTGTTGTTGTTTTTGTTTTGGCTGTTCAGCCACTCTTTGCCTAAAAAGAGATTGTTTTTCATTTTGACCTGTCATATTTTTGTTGTTGTTGTTTTATGTATTTTTTTTTTTTTTTGTATGGACTATTTGGGGACCGTACTTCTCTTTTTGTTGTATGACGTAATGGCACGTGATAAGTAAAAAAAAAAAAAAGAAGCAAACGGCAGGGGAGACGGGAGGGGAGGGGGGGAGTAAGAGGGGGAGAGTTCCTGTGAACTTTTCCCACCCGGTTTTGCGCATGTGCTTGACTGCTGTCAAGCACAAACGCACATAACAAAGGAGCATATCTTTTATTTACACAGAGAGAAGAGAAGAAAAAAGGAAAAAATCATGGCACTTGCAGGCCGTTATGTGTGTTTTTCTGGCTTTTGTGACGATGAAGAGAACGAAGACGAAAATGATGATACCTCCACAAGGACAACAAAAGAAGGGAAGGAAGGAGGGGGAAAGGCATGGTCACTGCAGGCAATGCGAATGCTTTGTGAATCTTTGGGCGCCGTGGTACAGGCACACATTACGAGGCTCACATCTGTTCTTGTTGCAAGGCAAGGTCTTACGCGGAAGCGTTTGGTGGCGGAGCAGCATGGCATCCCCGTGGTATCGCCTCGATGGCTTGAGTCTCATGGACGCCTTTCCTTTGCGGATGCAAAGGTTCCGTCCCTCTTTGGTTATACCTTCTGCTCAACACAAATGACGGCGGAAGAGGAGAAGGCGCTTAGCACCATCATTGAACACAACGGAGGGGTCTTTGATCGTACACTCACGGCTTGTACGTCAATGCTTTTTGTTCCGCCCGGTTGGATGAAGCGATGGCGGCAACAACAGCAGCAACGTATGCGCGGACGTCCTTCGACAGGGCCGCATGGAGATGGGCCGCCGCCTGTCCTTCCAGAGAAGATTCGTTTTGCGTGGGCTACAGAAATTCCTGTTGTGGAGTATCCCCGCTTTCTGGCCATGGCGGCGTTGAGTAGCAGCAATGGTGTGAACATGAAGTGCGACAGTGTCGCGGCCCGTGCGGACTTTGATACCATTGCACGGCTCTGTGCGCTGCCCATTTCCGTCGCAGGTGGACTTGTCCCTCACACGCAGCGGGATGACGGTAGTGCGGGTGGTGGTGCGGCCAAAGCAGTCGAGGAGGTTGAGGAGGATCTCGTGAAGGGGCATAGTGACTTCAGCCATTTGGAAAAACGGCCCCGTGAAATGGGTGATATGAATGCTCCATACGATGGCGATGGTGGTCCGCGAAGCAAGAGGGTGCGGATAATACAAGGGAACGATGAATCCACGATTCAGGTGCGGGATGCTCTGCAGAATGATGGCCATCACGGGGAACGAAAGATTCTTGAAAATGAGGAGAAGTCCATCCAAACGAAGCACGAAGAGAAAGCTTTGGGCCCATCTTGTGTGCGGATGGATGAACCGTTAGGTTTGATATCAGGTTACGCAGCGGTCCCTGTACCACCATCATGCCCCCGTCGTTGCACCGTACGAAGCTCATCCGTAGAGGCATCCAGGAGTGATGATGTTTTCTTCAGTGACACTATCTTCACTTCCGGTCATCCGTTCGTACAGGTTACATTGCTGGGATGCACAACACGAGAGTCGGTGGACTGTGTACACATGATTGTACATTGTCGCTTTATGCGTACTCCTGTTGTCACGCCTTGGACAGACGTTGTGGTGGTGGGAAGCGCGTTTATTCAGGAGAATTTAGGGGACGTTAGTGCAGTGGATGAGAAGAAGGGACCGCCACGGCCTTTACTCCAGCATCTTCATCAAGAACGGGGTCAGTTGCTGGCCCGGTTACGGGATCACTTGGCTCTCAATTACGGTATACCCATTGAACGCGTTGTGGGAGTGGAATGGCTTCACTCTTGTTATCAGCGCATGATGTTTCAACACACACCGGGCTCCATGGAAAATTTGCATATTCCCTTTTTTCCTGCATCGCTTCCTTTGCGTGAAATGCCGCCTACAGAGAAGTACCACCTGCGGATTCCCTCTACGGTCTCACACTTTGAGGCACCACCGCCACCGCCAGATGGGCAGCAGGCAAACGAGCCGGTAGCGCCTCCGTCATCTCGGCTGAGGAAAAGAAAGGCGCTGCATGCTTTGCAAGAACAGAGTCGAAGTGCCTACAATCCAACTTCTAATGCGAAGGACGTGCCAGTAGCCGTGAATACCGTGCAGCAACAATACGAAGCTGAACTTCGTCTTGCAGATCATCGAGTGAAAAATCTTTTGGCTCTTCTAGACAATGCAGCGGAAACTATCGACGGGGGTTCGACTCCGTTCATCTCTTCTCTGTTTTGTTTTGTGGAAAAGGAATTCTCTCGCATCGACTTGGCTGTGGTGCGTGCACTCATCAAGCACGGCAAAGGAGCGTGGCTGAAGAAGAATAAGGACGATTGGGTTAGACTACTAACTCAAATCGGCACCAATGCGGCATCTGACGAGAATCAATTGGTAGAAACTGAGCTTATAGGGTTTGTACGGCGATACAGCGTCCTACGCAAGCGACTTTCTCTTATGCAAACTGAAGATGGTGAAGCAGAGGAGGCGCCACTGCGGGTGTCTACGGCTATGGATGGAAGCCACGGTCGCAAACAATCTTCTTCGGATTTAATTACACATCACCCCACCTTTGCGCTGTACGTCGTGCCACACGGAGACCAACGCCCCGCTGAGTGCCTTCTTAAAAGTGAAATTCGACGAGGGACGATGCCGCAGCGACATCCACTGCGTTACCTCCCCGCTGTGACTCAGGATTACATCTTGTGTTGCTTGGCAGCTGGGCATATGCTACATCCAGGGAGTTGTTTTCTTTTCAGTAGCCCGGTGACCACTGAAGCGGAGCGACTCGCACGACGGCGACGGCGCAGTGAATCAGGGAAGCCTTTAAGTGTGTCTCCGTGGCTTGGACCACGCCGGCACGAGAAGGCACCACTCACCGGCATTTCCATTTTTTTTCTTTGTGCCATGAAGGACGAGGTGAGCGCGGCTGCTGCCGCACTGCGGCGTGTAATGGTAAGTTGCCTTACGGCAGCAGTCCGCGAGTTGGGCGGCCACAGCACGGTGGTGTTGCTGCCAGAAACAGTTACCCACGTTGTGGTTATTGACATTGCGTCCGTGTTGGAATCTGAGCTTGTGCCTGACGCCACTGTATATGGCTATTCCCCATGGTTCAAGACAGAGGAAATCGAAGAACGGGAAAGAGAGGAGTTACTTTTGCGCGGCTCCGAGTGGCCTCATGCACTGCAGGATCAGTTACCAGAGGATCTTGTGGAACACGTTCTCAAGGGGCGGATCTCATTGGTTGGCGTGGAGTGGTTGCACGCCAGTGTGGCATGGGGTGTCTTCCTCGACGAGGCGTCATTCACCCTGACGGTGGCGCAACAACAACAAAAAATGTCACAACAGCAACGGTACGGAGGAAGAAGTGTGGTGGCAGGCTCCGCCGCAACACCTCCTCTGTCGCCGAGTCGACGCGCCGTCTCCACTGACATAACATTGCTTCCATTTGAAAGCTCTACAAGGACCAACACAATTACAGGCATGGCGTTATCGCCACAGGCAGGCGCCGGTTACCAATTTGATTTTTCAACGCCTACCGCCACGCCAGTACGTCTGCGTCCGCAGAAGGATCTGCTGAATGAATCCAACGCCAGTGTACCAAGGCAGAGTTGTCCACGATCGACATTGCGGACACCTCGACGACAACGCGTGAGTGTGCCCCGCACAATTTCACCCGCCGTCGTGTTGGTGGGCGAATCAATGCACACGGAGGAGCGAGACCCTTCCGAGGAAGCCGATACGGAAGAAAGGTGCGTTGCAGCAACTCCACCGCAAAAATTGGAGTTTCCGACAGTTGAAAAGCATGCTTGCACCCCGATCCGTGGAACGGCTATACTTGGGACTGAGGATGATGTGACCAGTAATGGTAGCAATGAAGATGTTGTTGCAGTTGCAGTTTCCCGGATGCGGCCTGGATATCCTCATGGTGAAGGCAAAAACGTTCCATTGGCGGTGGCAATGCCGCAACAATGGGACCCCGAGGCAAGCAGCAACAGTTGCGCCGGCCCACAAAATTCGACCACGCCACCACCTATGTTGGCACCTAACGATTTAGGTGACTCATTATCATCGCGCTTTTCACTTGCTAGTGCCGCATTACGGGTTCATATTGTCCATGACATGCCGGACAGAGAACGGCTCATAGCATCCTGCGTAAGACTCAGTGAAGCTGCGGTTAATGGTAGCACGTTTTTTTACAGCGAGGGAAGCAACAGCAGTCCAAATGGCGTGTGTGACGTTCCTGGGAATTTCCGGCAGCAACACCTTCCACGTCAGAAGAACACGGCAGCTGTTTTCACTCATTTGCAACTTGTCGGGCCTTCTGTTAGAGATGCGGATGTCCTTGTGACACACCAACTTACGCAGCGAGAAAGCGTTCTTGCGGCCATTGCTGCTGGACTGTGGGTGGTGACACCGAAGGCGTTGCAGGACTGTGAGTCGCGTCAATGTTTTCTTCCACTACGTGACTTATCCGTGTACGAGTGGTGCCCGGAGCTTTTAGCGCCTGGGTCGCCCCGTAGCAGTCTCCAGCTCGCACAGCAGTGTAGGAGCCGTCGTCAGCAGCGACAAGCAACTGGAACTCGTCTTTTTGATGGCAACTGGTTTGTTATTGTTTTTCCAAACACTGCCGTTGGTCTAGCGCGGGCGCGTTCAATGCGAACCGTCCTGGAAACAGGCGGCGGTGTGGTGACGTGGGCAACTTGCTTCTTGGCCGATCAGGAAGCAGAAACAGCCGGTATCGTAGGTGACAAATTATCGTCCCAAGAAGACGCCAAAATGCCACTCACTCGCCGCTCCGTCACGCCAATGGCAGAACCCACATCCGTATCGTCTCCCGCGGCACTACTTGAATTTGTTTTGTCGCAGATCCGAGGCCAAGAGGAGGAATTCAGCAATGGCGAGTTGGATAAGCGCGATGACATGACAAATTCCCACCCAAAGCCTGCGAAGGAGCTTATCCTCCTGCTCGATGGATTCTTGCAGGGAAGTACAGCGAGGAGTTGGTTGCGGGAAATTGTGGAGTTATTTAGTCACGCGCAGGCATCCTTTACGGAGGCGAAGAAAAAGGCTTTTGCAAGGAGACAACGCAAGCAGGGTGAACATCGGACGCAATGTCCAGCGTGGGAATTCACAAGAGCAGGGAATGAGGTGAAAGGGAGTGATGTATGGGGAAACGGTTTGACGATGTGGCCAGTCACTAGGTCTCTTCCTCGCCCTGCACTTTTTCCAGTGTTAGGGCCTCCCCTGCGAGTGGACACGAGGGACAGTGAAAATAACGTTGATTGTGGCATGCCGTTTGTAGAAGTGGTTCGTGTCTTTTCTTCAGATTGGGTAACTCTGGTGATTCAGAAACGGCGGAAGGCACCCCTGTGTGTTGTGGAGGTTTCTTCTTAAAAGTCGCATGCCTCTCCAAGATTACTTTTTGATGATGGCAGTGTGTGTGTGTGTGTGTGTGTGTCGGTGGGTGTCCTTGGCCACTTTATTGTCTGTCGTTGGGTGTTTTTTTTAAATATGTTTTGTCATGTTTTTCTCTTGTGTTTTTTTTTCTTTCTCTCTTTCTTTCTAATCACCGGTGTCATTGCCATTGCCATCATCGCCTTCTTTTATTCCTTGCAGAAGGAAAACATTACGCAGCTTGAGGCACGACCCCAAAGGTTGCAGTTTGGGTGGAGTGCACACAAACAAAAACACAGTTAAATACACACTAAGAATATAAGGGGAAAAACAGATCGGATGTCCACTGCTATCGGAATCGATCTCGGCACAACTTACTCGTGCGTTGGTGTCTTTAAGAACGACCAGGTTGAGATCATTGCGAACGATCAGGGCAACCGCACAACGCCGTCGTACGTGGCGTTCACCGAGACGGAGCGTCTTGTCGGTGATGCCGCGAAGAACCAGGTTGCGATGAACCCGACGAACACCGTCTTCGACGCGAAGCGCATGATTGGCCGTAAGTTTGATGATCCCGATCTGCAGTCGGACATGAAGCACTGGCCCTTCAAGGTGACCGTGAAGGAAGGCAAGCCGGTGGTTCGGGTGGATTACCAGGGCGAGACAAAGACATTCTTCCCTGAGGAAATTAGCGCCATGGTGCTGTCAAAGATGAAGGAGATTGCGGAGTCGTACCTGGGCGAGAAAGTTTCTCGGGCAGTGATCACGGTGCCCGCGTACTTCAACGACTCCCAGCGACAGGCGACGAAGGATGCCGGCACGATCGCGGGGATGGAGGTGCTGCGCATCATCAATGAGCCGACAGCTGCCGCCATTGCGTACGGCATGGACAAGAAGGCGGACAAGGGGGAAAAGGTGGTTCTCATCTTTGATCTTGGCGGCGGCACGTTTGATGTCACGCTGCTGACGATCGACGGTGGCATCTTTGAGGTGAAGGCGACGGCAGGTGACACGCACCTGGGCGGCGAGGACTTTGACAACCGGCTTGTGGATTACTTCGCAACGGAGTTTAAGACGCGTTTTGGCAAAGACCTTCGCGGTAACGCACGGGCTGTTCGGCGCCTTCGCACGGCGTGTGAACGTGTTAAGCGAACGCTT
>NW_001849201.1:0-10724 GCF_000209065.1 Trypanosoma cruzi | reverse complement strand
TCCGCTTTCACTAGGTGTGGAGACGGCTGGTGGTGTGATGTCTGTCCTTATCCCGCGTAACTCAACGGTGCCCATCCAAAAGTCACAGACGTTTTCCACGAATGCGGACAACCAGCGTAATGTGGAAATTAAGGTGTATGAAGGAGAGCGGCCTCTCGTGACTCAGTGCCAGTGCCTTGGAACCTTCACACTTACCGATATTCCGCCCGCACCACGCGGCAAGCCGCGCATCACCGTAACGTTTGACGTGAACACGGACGGCATTCTTGTGGTAAGCGCGGTGGAAGAGATGGGTGGCAAGACGCATGCGATCACCATTACAAATGACAAGGGTCGTTTGTCAAAGGATCAGATCGAGAAGATGGTACATGAGGCAGAACAGTTTGCCAACGAGGACCGTCTGAATGCCGAGCGTATTGAGGCCCGCAACGCGGTGGAAAACTACACTTTTTCGCTACGTGCCACACTCAGCGAGCCGGATGTGGAGACCGGTATTACTTTGGAGGACCGGCAGAAGATTCAGGCCGTTGTAAACGCCGCCGCTGCGTGGCTTGACGAGAACCCCGAGGCCACGAAGGAGGAGTACGACGCCAAGAACAAGGAGATTGAACATGTGGCACACCCAATTCTCTCCGCCTTCTACATCAAGCGTACGATGGAGCGGCCGCACGATCCATCAACAACGGGAGGAGCGGCTCCGGAGGGGAACGGCGGCGCAGATGCCCCGCCGCAGCCCACGGATGTGGACTGATGGCACACTTAAGTGCATATAAGCAGGCCGGGAAGGGGAAATAGAGAGAGAGAGAGAGAGAGAGAAAGAGAGCTGCCTGGATGTATGTATACTTACATCTGCATATAATTCATAAGCGATAGGATAGCTTGACTCACGAGAAAAGGAAAAAAAAAAAAAAAAAAAGGGAAAAGAAAGAGAAAAATAAAATAAAAAAACAGAGGGCGGATTGGATGAAAATCTTTAATAAAGAACGGAGAGAAAACATAAAACATAAAAAAAAAAAAAAGAGATGGAGAGAGAGAGGGAGAAAGTAAAGGACAGAGTGAACAGAAAAAAAAAAAAAAATACACACACGTATATAAGATAACATTATGCAGGTGAGATTAAAGAAATTTTTTTTAGTGGTAGGATGAGGTAGCTGATAGAGAGTGCGTGCGTAGGGGAAGGGGGATAATGACACGGAATTGACAATGGTGGATGGGTGGGGAAAAAAGAGGGAACCACGCATGCACTGTTTGAAGTTCAGACTTTGAAGAAGAATGGAACGAATTTAAGCGGAAATAAACAACAATGAAAAGGGACGTTCATTTCTCATAGGCAAAAAAAGAAATAGAAGGGAGAAAAAGAGAGGGAGAAATATTGTTGTTTGCAATACAGACGACACATTGAAGTCCAATTGTATAGATGCGCCCTTTTTTTTTTTTTTTTTTTTTTTTTCCTTTTTTCTTTTCTCATTTTGGCCGAAAGGGTTGGTGGTGGTGGTGGTGTTGTTTGCTGCATTTTGTCCGTGGAGGACATTTCAGAGGCGGCTGGGAGGGAAAAGGACGGAAGGAAAGAGGGGCGGGGGGAAGGGGCGAAATAATAAAATAATAATTTAAAAAAGACAGCCACATTACATATAAGCGTGACAGGAACGTGTGTAAAGGATGCAGGTGTCTCTTCATAACAGGGTAAAGACCTACAATCTCACTGCGGGGAAGTCACTACCAGAGTGGATCAGCGAGCGTAAGAAAAACAAGCGCCTTGCAGGTGGAGAGCACCGAATTGAACTCATCCATGACCTCGAGTTTCCACATTTTGCCCGCACGATATTCCGCACCGCCAACGGGACGCATTTGTTTGTCTCTGGGGATTACCCTCCACGGCTGAAATGCTTTGATGTGAATCAGCTAAGCATGAAATACAGTTTTAATGCCGACATGCCAATTCTTGGCGGGGTTTCACTTTCACCTGACTTCCGCAAGTTTGCGCTGCGAGGGGAAGGACGACAAATTACTGTGCATCACTCTGCGGCAATTATAGATCGTGTCAGAGTACCGCACACAATGCGATCTCTTGCGTACCATCCGTACACTGCTGAACTTCTTTCAGGTGGCACATCCCACGAGATTTTCCGTTTGAGTCTCGAGACGGGTGCCTTTGTTGAAAGCTACAAGACACAGTCTGCCCCTGGTATCAACCATGTGGAAGTCTTTAAGAATCATGGACTTATTATGTGTGCCGGTGCAGATGGTGTTGTGGAGGCTTGGGACAGTCGCGCTGGTTCATGCGCGTCACGTTTGACTGTTACTGGACCTGGTGCATTGTCTGGCATTGATGAGAACTGTGAGCTTCGTCATATAGCAACAGACGACGAAAGTGGACTGCTATTTAGCTGCGGTACAGAGTCTGGGCATGTCCTATTATATGATATTCGGTTACAGAAACCTCTTATTGTGAAGGATCATATGAATGCCTTGCCCATTGTGAAGACTTACTTCTTCCAAGGCCGCAGCACCTCGACAGGTGGGGCCTCACACATCCTTTCCGCGGATACCCGATCGTTGAAGGTCTGGAACAAAAAAGATGGCAGCAACTTCACGAGCATCGAGGCGCCTGCCGACATTACGGACTTTTGTGTGCTGCGTAGTCAACATAACATGGCCGAACCGTATGAGTGCAGCGACAGCGGTGTTGTTTGCATCTGCTGTGATGCGCCACGTGTTCAGGTTCATTTTATTCCACAGCTTGGCGTCGCTCCCCAATGGGCATCATTCCTTGAGGTTCTCACAGAAGAACTTGAGGAAAAGGAGATGACAACCGTATATGATGACTACACCTTTGTCCCAAAAAGCGAAATGGATGCACTTGGAATGACCGCTGAGGATCTTGCAGGTGGGAAGGTGCGGCCTGCCATGCACGGTGCCTTCATTGAGAATCGTCTGTACCGTGAGTTGAAGGCCGTTATTGATCCCGGCGAATTCAACCGCTACGTCCAGGAGAATGCGAGGCGCAAGCTGCAACAACGTTGGGAGAATCGCATCAGTAAGTTCAAACGCTTTTCTAACGGTGATGATGATGGTATTGCCCATGCCGTCCATGGTGACAACGATGATGACAATGCCATGAACGGAGTGGGCGCAAAGTGCCAAGCGCTGGCGGCTGCAAGGGCGGACCCGCGGTTCCAAAAGGCTTTTGTTGGCAACAGTGCGTCGTCCTTTGCCCTCGACGCGTCCAACCCGGAGTATGCAAAACTGTTGCAGATCATCAACGAGCGCCGTGCCCAGGCGAGTCGGCGTCGTCAGCGGTACGAGTCGGAACTCTTCACCATCGTCCCGGACGCGGAGAGCGACGGTGGCAACGACGAGGAGGGGAATAGGCGGAATGGCAATAGCGATGACATCAACGGCAGTGGCGATGATGATGATGACGCAAGACGGCATCTGAAGGGTGTGCAAAGTAGCGGCAAGCAGCAGCGACGGCGGCAGCGGCCATGCACGCAGAACGACGCGAAGGAAGCGGATGGCAATCTTCACGACAGCAATGGCAAGAAGGAGAATAAGCGGCAGGTGACACTGTATGAGGTCAAGAAGGGAAGTCGCGTATCATTCACAAGTCACGACAAGGCAATTCATGCGTCCCGCAAGCGACAGCGCATGGAGAAATTTCCGCTAGAAGAACGTCTTCGACGGATGTCTGCCAAACAATAACATTACTGGCAAAGGAGTGAAGAAGGAGGAGAGTTTAAGAAGAACAAAAAAAAAAAAAAAGGTAGGGGTATTGGGCGCGGCTGCCAGGTGTAAAGTGAGGCCCACAGCATTCGATTAAACCATACATGAAATATGAGGCAAATATTTAAAGAAAAAAAGGAATAACAACAAAAAATAAAAGAAAAGAATAAAAAAAAAAAAAAAATGGACAACACGGGAGACGATGGCAACAGTAAAGAGTTATCCCCGTACTTTTTCCCAGCCACTTTGGCCGATTTCTTTTGAGTTTGTGCCCTGTTTTTTTTTTTTTTTTTCTTTTTTTTCTTTCTTTCTTTCTTTCTTTTTTCTAATTTTTTTTTCTACTCTCGAGAAGGAAAAAGAGAGGAGAACTGTGCGAGTAGTGACGTTTGAGGGTCAAAAGAAGAAAAAAGAAAAAAAAAAAAAAAAAAAAAGAGGTACGCTGACGTTAGTACTCACCGCACGCCGATGACGGTAGCAATGAGACAGTCTACGATGCGTGAAATTGACATTAAGTTGGTGTGCGTTGGGGCCGCAAACACGGGGAAGACGACATTTCTTCGCTGCTGGGAAACCGGCAATCCCCCAATGCACTTGTCCACAACCATACAGATGGAGTTTCATCGGCGTGAAATGTCCATTGCCGTCCCATCGCCGGTGTATTTTGAAAAAAAGAATCGAAGTGTAGAGGAGTTTAAAATGACAACAAGCAAGAATTTTGTGGGCGACAATGCACTTGATGGGAACGATGAAAGGTTACACCGGGAAGACGCATTTGGGTGCAGCAGCATCAGCGGCGACAATAGCAACAACAACAAAAGCAACAGAGATAACGCACACAATATTGCGCAACCGTGCAGTTTGCCTTTTTTCCGTAATGAAAATGGGGAACGTCTTCTCTCTTCTTCTGTGGGTAAAGGGAACGGCAACAATGGTAACAGTAACAGTAACAGTAGTCATGGATTTCCACATAATCCCTTTGGAAGCGAGTATGTCCTTTTACCACCGCGAATTCCGCCGCCTCATTTGAAGGCGTTTCCTAATAGCAGTAGTACTGGTAGAAGAATTTGTTCCCTTTTTTATGAAAATGATGTGAAGAATGAAAAGGAAGGGAAGTGGCCACTCGTCCACGTTCCAGCAATCGTTAAGGTGTGGGATATACAAGGTCAAGAGAGTACAAAAAAGATGACACGTATCTTTTACACGGGCGCCATTGCTGTGCTTATTTTTTGTGAAATGAGCAACAGCATGGATTCCATTAACAGCGCCTTGTCGTGGAAGAGCGATGTGGAGCAAAAGATACACATTCCGAAGGAAAAATCATTATTGGTATCGTCGACGCCACCGGCGATTGGAGGCAAATTTGACACCAGGGGCGGAAATTCATCGAAAGGACAAATTGAGGAGATTGAGAGTGAAAACCCTCCATGTTGGCTTGTTGTCAACAAGTATGACCTTCTCTCGGGTTTCGCATCACCACCGGAGTGGGCATCTCACGCAGCGCTTGATGAACTCTGTGCACGTCATGGCTTTGCAGGCTGGTCCTATGCGGTTGGTCGAAGAGGCGTGAATGTTGAAGCGGTAGTGCAGGCTGTTATTTTTGCCGCGATGGAGCGCTTTCCACGCAAGTTTACATGGGTGTGGGAGAACGAAACCATCCATGTTAGCTCCAATGGGAAAGGGAGTGGTGTTGACCCGGTGGTCTTGCGCACACGAAAGCGTTTAAAACAACATCAGCGGAGTGGGTGCTGCAGCAAGTAGGCAACAACAATAGAAGGAAGAGGAGGGAGGTGGAACGGAGATCGTGTGGGCGTGAGTGTGACGCTCATGTTTTTTTTTTTTTTCTTTGCCCATTAACAATGACATTCCTGAAAAAAAAAAAAAAAAAGAGGAGGGGGGTGAAGGAAGCAGTGGCATAAGTGTGGCATGCCCCGTCCTCCAAATATATAAATGTATGTATGAGGGAGGTGGTATAGAAAACGTTTTCTTTCTGTGACTGCTTGCTATTTGTTTTCTGTCTTTTTTGTCTTGTCTCATGTGTGCGGTGATGTGCGTCAAGTTTACAAAAACAACGTTTCTGCATGTTGCATATTTCATAATTTTGCTTCTTTTTTTTTTTTTTTTTTTTTTGTGTGTGTGTGCGTGTGTGCCCTATACGCATGTCTGCTCTTGTGTCTGTGGGAACGTGTCGATTTCTTGTTCCACTTTTTTTTTTGTGTATGCTTGTTTTGTCTTTGACTGGAGTTATATGAGTTGTTTGTGCTTTCAAACGTTCCGTATTGAGCATCCGCCGGGTTTGTGTGTGTGTGTGTGGGAGGGGCCAAGAACTCACCGTTCCATGTAATTGTGTGTCGGTTGCGCAGCGCATTAAAAAAAAAAAGAAAAAAGGAATGAAAGGAGTGAGATGCGAAGGGGAAGGGAAGGCGGGGGATTGTCACATTCTCTCTCTTTTCTCTCTTTCTCTCTTTTTATTTCTGTGTGTACGTTGAGGGGGTTGTGTGGATTGAATTTCTTTCTCTTTTCCTCTTCTTCTTCTTCTTCTTCTTCTTCTTTCTCTTTTTTTTTTTTTCTTTTTTTTTTCTTTTCTTTCATTTTTCCCCCAAACACAAACGAATAGTAGCGTGTAGTGGGAGCGAGTTTATTTTGACTCGGCAGTGAAATAGTTTTTTTTTTTTGTTTTTCTTCTTCGTTGTGCGTGTCCGTTTGTCGTCTTGTGGCTACAGCCAGAAAGGGGGAGGGGGGAAATTATTCGGTGGGCAACCAGGCGAGATAAAGAAAGAAAAATAAAAATTAAAGGGAGAAAGACTTTTTTTTTTTTTTTTCCTTTTTTTTTCGGGGTAGAAATCAAAAGGAAAGGAGAAGAAAAAAAGAAAGAAAAAAAAAAAGGGATTGGGGTTTGGGTTAAATTGGGGAGGGGAGAAGGGAGGGGAGTGTCTAGTGCGCTAGGAGGACTTTGTAGTCGTGGGGCTCCTTTGTTGCTTCAACCAAGCGAGGTGGGAGCCAAAAGGAGGAGAAGAAGGAAGAGTTTTTTAGAAAGACAAATTATCCCTCTCCCCACACAACAACACGAAAGAAGTAATAATAAAGTAAATTAGGGATTCTTATTTATTTTATTTTATTTTATTTTATTTTATTTTACTTGTACTTTGTTTTTGTGTATTATATTTGTGACGGGAGTAGTACGACGGGATTAAGAAATTATTTATACCATGTATATGGCACAGTGGAAGCCGGACAATGCCTCGAAGAAATGTGATAGTTGTGCTAAGAGGTTTGAGTTTTTCCGGCGCCGGCATCATTGTAGGATTTGTGGTGGGTTATTCTGCTACAGCTGCTCCAATGTTTTCCTCCCAGTAGAGCGGATTCTAATGCGGTGGCTGGAGATGAATTGGTACGGCGAGACCACTAAAAAAATGGCTGCGATCGATACAACGACCTCAGAAAATGGGCCGCTCACAACGATGGAGAAAAGATTGGCCACTCTTTTGGGCTCGAGCGGTGCACTCCAGCCGTCTACAAAGGCCCTGCAGCGGGTATGTGTGCAATGTTTTGAGGACGTTGAGACGTATTCAAGCTCACTTAAGAAGTCATTGAGCAGGCAGGGGTGCAGGGACTCAAATTTGGGCGCCGCAAGTAGTGGCGATTACCCCGGCGGCTGGAAATGTTGGCGTGATAAACATTTTTCATTGTTTGGAGGTCGTGAACGCAAGGTGTGTGTCATACTGCTGCAAGATAGTGGTGTAGTGGAGAGCGGTGAGCGCACGAATCTTAGAGAACTCTTTCACGCACTCGAGCAGCTGACAAATGAGGCAAATGCTCGCACAACCCAGGGCCAGACAAGCAGCAAGGACACCACTCCTTCACTTGGTCCATCCCTCAGTTCGGTCTCGGATATTTCCGAAAGTGAAAAGAACAGTTTTGAGACTTCTATAGGGAGGGAAGGGAACACAACAAAGAAAATAATGATGCAACAGAGCGCACTTCGGTATCCCTTATCTAAAGGCACACCGACCAAGTACCGAAAGAAGATTATTTTACAGGTACCTATTCCATTGAATATATCTGATTCAACTGCTCGCGTCTCGTCCATGGTGACAGACAATTTATCAGTGCGGATGCAGCTGGTGGGCGTTACGCATCGGCAGGGCTTTGACAAAGCCCTACTGCAGCAGCATACCATTGGGACGGATGCGTATATTATTTTTCTGGACGGGGAGCTCGTTTCTACTGTGGATACGACTGCCATGACAGGGGCGAGTAATGGTATTGGGAATGCGGTTTCTGGTTCCTACATGGCGCCCCATTTGAAGAACCCATTTCCGTCTCCTATTGTATCTCTTTTCCCCCTGTCATATGACTCGCCCCAAGAGCCAACTCCAGATGCGATGACATCTACAATTTGCGCGGCGTACGATCGTTCCGTCTCTGGAAAATTGATGGAAACTGCCCGTGGTGTATGGGAGGCGATTGGACGGTATGGCGGAGACATTCCCATCTGTGCCGTGATTGATTGCACATCCTGTATCGGTGCCGGAAGCATGGAATTGGGCACGGTCTCCAGTTCAACTGGATGCAATAAAAATCCGCAGGCGGGGGGAAGCGCAAATCTTCGATGCCCGAAGGACAAGCAACAAAGGAACGTACCCGTAGAAACTCAGGCGTCTGCACTGCACAAAGCCCTCCTCCTTCTTAGTGAAGAGGTTATAAGACGTGACATGCTGCGACGCAAGGGCTGAGAGGCAAGCAAACAAAAGAAAAAGAAGAATAATAATATGGGATTTATTTATTTATTTATTTATTTATTTATTTTTGCTACTCATAGAGAAGCACTTTATATATTTATTGTGGAAAGTAAATTGTGGGTAAATGGAACGGACGGTGACACTCGAAACCAATTATTAAAACAAGTGCCAAAAAAAAAAAAACGAAAAAAAGGGGGTGGGTAGGTGGGTGGGAAAGATGCCCCGTTCGTGATTGTTTTTTTCATTTGCTTGTCCTATTGGATCTCTCGTTACATAGACACACATACATTGGTGTGGCGTCTGTGCGGTGTGTGAATGCTCCCTTTCAGTGTCACCCCACTACTCTTCTCCGGAGTGGAGTAGAGAAATTCTTCCGGTGGAATTGATACGGTCGGTGCATTCGATGAGTTATTAGTAGAAGAGAAGGGACCTGAATCAACAGTACTTTGGCACGGAAGGAAGAAGGGAAAAAGGGAAGCCGAAAGACACGCACTATCACCTCGATCTGTCTTTTTCAGTGTCATTATTTTCGTGTTTTTTTGAGAGATTTGGATGAGTTTCGCAATTAATGATATATATTTTTGTTGATGATGTTGTTGTTTATTATTATAGGCGAATGAGAAGGAAACACTTTGCCTGGAAGTCGTGTGTCCGGTAAATACACTCAACAATAACAACAACACTAATAATAACAATGATGTTAATACTAATGACATTTTCTTTTTTCACAAAGTCAACGTTTTGTGAAGCTTGGCGCAAAGCATGTTTTGAAGGTAAAGTGTTTTTTTAGGGCGGTTCATGGATTGGACGGCGTCCACGAGACAGACACGCCCACGGCCACATTGTGAGGCGGAGTGGTCCAACGGCAGGTTCTTCACTTTGTCTTTGCCCAGCGAATAGCCCGCCATTGAGCCACCACGTGGGCGGCGTTCTCACCATTAGCGGGCGGCAAACTCGTTGCAAGGCAGGGCCAGGACAACGGCACGAATTGCACCTCGTTGCGACACTCTGTCGCAGCTATCACCGTGCCGAGGAACCCTGAGTCCATTCGAGCCTCTCTGAAGAGGAAGAAGCACACTGCTGTTTGGAGCAAGTGGGCGGCACTTGAAGGAGGGCGGCTGGCGCTGCACTGGCCCATATGAGCGCGCTTGGGCTCGGTTGGAGGAGCAAAAATACTGAAATGCAGCTCATATGTCCACGCGCAGTTCCAGGCGGTGCGGATTCGATTGGCGCCGATGCAGGAGTTGCTCATGGTCATCAATGGAACGACAACTTGGCGACCATCAGCACTCCGCACGGCCCGTCACAAGTCTCCACCACTTCTGCCACGGGAAGAAGGAATGCGTCCGATACGGCAGAGACAATCGAAAGATCCTGCAAATTCATGGCGCGCCGGAGGCAGTAGAGCTGTTGCTCGGCGTACGGGGCACACAGGGACTCAAGAGGGGAATTTGTGGGAGGCGGGGATTTGTCCGGAGGCTTGCAGTCGCACCATTTGACGGCGTATTGAAATGCATGATGGATGCAAAACCTGGCCACAGCTTCTGGATGCGTCTTGGGCCACCTTTCCGACGCCGGCCGCGTCAGGTCCCGTCACGCAGACAGCCGTGGGGGGAACGATGCGCCCTGGGCGTGCGCCATTCGCGGGGAAGAGATGTTCATGGAATCTTGCCGGTTGTTAGGGCGACTGCGCACGCTCAGTCACGTGGATCCTCCGGACAGTGAAAAACGATGCTGGAGTGCGGATCCAGGACATCCAGGGTGCTGTGGAAGTGCCCCAGGAATGGGACTGCCCATTCCCCGAGGCGGTTCACAGCGAAAAGAGAGAGGCTGCCGCACCCCCGCCCAATGAAGCACGACGCTGCAAACGTGGTCGGATTGGACAATACAACACGATGTGCCGAGAGAAGCTGCGCAAGGAGACATATACACACAAAGAAGGAATTTCGCCTCTGGAAGCAATGCCTTCTGGGCCGGCACAGGTGGGGCACCGTCATCAATGTCCGGGTGTGACCGCGCGGCATGGGTTTCCTCAACGCTGCGCTCGAGGTGATGCCGTGGGCCACCTCACCAGGACGTCGTACAGTTGCCACCGTTGGTGTAAACGAGCAGGCGCACCGGGCGACGGTGCTGTGGGCACAACTGACGCCGGGGGAGGACGGCACACGACCATCTTTCCTGAGGGCCACAGCATCGTTCGGCGCACCCATAGCCGTCGGGTTGCGTTGCGGGAGGAGGAGGATTGCTCGCCCTAGCGACGAG
>NW_001849200.1:3921-35833 GCF_000209065.1 Trypanosoma cruzi | reverse complement strand
CCCGATGCTCTTGTTACCTCGTTCACGTCCGGCACTCTACTGAGCTGACCACTGGGGAGATTGATAGGCGTCTTGAACAATTCCCACCGCGTGAGATGAACCGCCTGTATCATGATCCCAATGGCGCCAAGGTGTCTCTTGACCGCGCAATTGTGGAAGTCTGCCGGGCAATTGACATTCCTGAGACGAAGTTTCAAGGACTTTACTTTGACGAGTTCGTCGAGGAGCTGGGAGGAAAGGGCCATCTTGTTGACAAGGATGCATATGAAAGCGAGATTGGCGATTTGCTTATGCTGCTGGACAAGATTCACAATGAGAACCGCTCGTTGCAGTGCACCCTGGAAAAATCAGCTGAGGAGTTCCGTCGGCAGACGGCATCAACGCTACGGGAGCAGGAAGCGTTACGGCAGCGAAACAATGAGCTTCATGCCGAAATTGGTCGAATGCGCGATTTGGTAGAGAAGTTGAAAGACCTTGCTGACAAACAGGCAAGTGAACTGGAATTGTTCAAGTTGCAAAAGAACCAGGCAATTCAGATGCGTACCCAACGTAATTTGTCGACATTTAAGGGAGATAACACCGCGGAACCGCTTTACTGCGTGACTTTGGATGAGCTTCATGAACAGATGAAGCAGTGCGAGCTGCTCGAGAATGAGGCTGCACAGCTGCAGAAACAGCTGGAGGATCTTAATCAAACTCACGATAATCTCCTTGTCCATTTGAATACAGTAACACAAGAGAAAAAGGGCATGGAGACCGAGAATGAGCAGCTTAAAGATGAACTACAAATAGCACAGAAAGCAGCGAGCGACGCCGCACAGGAACGCTCGGAACTCCTTCATGAGTTAGCACGAAAGAGGGCAGAATGCGAAGAGTTAGCGAAAAATTTACGTCAGATAAGTGACCTATTAGACGCTCTCAAAACCTCTGAGAAGGAGGCGTTAGAAGGCATCGAAGCGCGTGATGAAGAGATCCATGACCTTCAAAAGCAACTTGAGGATGCATTGAATAATCAAAATGTTGGTGCGCGTGCGCTTGAGTTGAAAGAACGACAAAACAAAGAACTTATGGAAATAAATCAAAGAAAGCAAAAAGAACTAAACGCTCATCGACAAAAACGCCGCACCGCTCATGAAGCAAGGTCACTGGAGCCCACGCTTCAGCTTTATACGGTAAAAGACGCGGGTTTCGAGGATGCCCTGGACCCAGAAGAACTTTTGAGAGAACCCCTACTTTCTATCACAATGGACGAATATACAAATCAGATACAACGGAGCAACCAGCTCCAACAAGAAAACGATACTCTTCGCCAGCAGCTACAACAACTCAGTGACGATATGGAAACAATTAACAGCCAGCTAAGAGAAGCAGCAGCAGATAATCAAAACCTCAGTGACCAACTTCGTGCCAAATACGAAGAATTTGTAAAAGCAAACAACACAATCCAAAGTCTCTACCGGCAAAACGAAACACAAGAAAACGAGCTTCAACAAAAAAACATAGAAAACGCAAAACAAGCTGAGGAGCTTGAAAAGCTTACCATCGAAAACGAGAAGCTTGCCGATGAGCTCGAAAAGCTAGCAACCGATAACGAGAGGCTGGCGGATGAGCTTGAGCAGAAGGCCGCGGAGAATGAGAGGCTGGCGGATGAGCTTGAGCAGAAGGCCGCGGAGAATGAGAGGCTGGCGGAGGAGCTTGAGCAGAAGGCCGCGGAGAATGAGAAGCTGGCGGATGAGCTTGAGCAGAAGGCCGCGGAGAATGAGAGGCTGGCGGAGGAGCTTGAGCAGAAGGCCGC
This sequence comes from Trypanosoma cruzi, assembly GCF_000209065.1. Taxonomy (NCBI): domain Eukaryota; phylum Euglenozoa; class Kinetoplastea; order Trypanosomatida; family Trypanosomatidae; genus Trypanosoma; species Trypanosoma cruzi. Next base: position 34,038 of record NW_001849200.1, on the reverse strand, counting down.
GGAGAATGAGAGGCTGGCGGAGGAGCTTGAGCAGAAGGCCGCGGAGAATGAGAGGCTGGCGGAGGAGCTTGAGCAGAAGGCCGCGGAGAATGAGAGGCTGGCGGAGGAGCTTGAGCAGAAGGCCGCGGAGAATGAGAGGCTGGCGGAGGAGCTTGAGCAGAAGGCCGCGGAGAATGAGAGGCTGGCGGAGGAGCTTGAGCAGAAGGCTGCGGAGAATGAGAGGCTGTTAGATGATAAAAAACGTTTGGAGGAGGAGTTGGAGCGGAATGTTTTGGAAAGGGAAAGAATTGAATCGGAGTGTAGGTCGAGGGAGTTGGTTGTTGGTGGGCTGGAGTCTAAATCTCGTGAGTTGGAAGAGGCACTTGTAGCTTTATCTGCCGAAAAGTATAATGCTGTTGAAACAATTGAGAAGGAATTAACCGATATTTTGGTACAACTAAAGGTAGTCGAGGGGGTGAATGGTGCTTTGAGGCGTCTTTTGTCGGATAAGGAGAAGGAGTTGGTGTTTTTGAGGGCGCACTGTGAGTTGTGGACGGACCCAACGGAGGTAAAGGAGAAGGTGGTTACGCGACACGTAAAGGTTTTCGACGGTGATGAATGGGGGAAATTACTGTGTGAGAGACCTGAGGCACTCATGGCCGCCTTTGTCATTGATGCCGGTAATGCATGTCATGTGCCTGGGGATCAGGTTTCTGCAGTCTCTTTTTTTACTGAACGCCAATGAGTGTAACCAAACCGAAGGGGATGTGAGATGTAAAATGTAGTTTTTTTGGTCCTCACTGTGTGGCAAATGCGTCATGGAGGGGAAACAAGGGAAGCAATGGGTGTGTTGTAATAGTTGCTTGTGAATTTTGTAATCGGTTTTTAAAATTTGTATTGGGGAGGGTGTGAGTGTTGGTTCGCCATTAGTTGGACTTTTTTTTCGTGAGCAGCTGCTGTATATAGTTGTATTTATAGCAGAGTTTACTTTTACAGACTTTTGTTCCGTTTTTTTTTCTTATTATTATGTTTTACCAGTCTCCCACCGTGGATGTTTTCTTGTTTTACGGCTCGTTTCAGTTTTATTCTCTTCTGAGAGTTCTGAAAGGCGCGGTGTGATTCATACGACGTTGGGGACAGCCTGAAATAAAATTGGAGTTTGTTTTTAGCGGAGTTGTCCACGAATGCTGCTTTGACGTTCCTACTTCTTCTGGGGTGTTTTGTTTTGCTAAGCGAATAATTTTGTTGAACCTTCTTTGTATTTCTTGTTTCTTAAGGCTATTGGGTATGTTTGTTGGTCGTTGGGTTTATAATAAGGGGCAAACTGTTGGTTGCCTTAGTCATTTAGCGCTGCGACAGAAGCATGACGACAACGAGGCTGATGCTGTAGCAAATACTTTGTATGGCTGCGTACTCTTCCTCAAGGACGATGTCGTAAACTGTTTTGCTGGTGGAGGTGGTGAAATTGTTTCTGTGGCTACTGAGGGAGATCTTATGAATACCGTTTTACAGTGGGCGCGTGGAGGGCGGGGTCTCTGTGGCGAAGTTCCAGAAGTTACTGCACCTGGGGCCTCTTTGCCTTTTTATTCTACGTCCTCTGGCCCGTGGTTCGTAATAGAACGGTGCGTGGGGGATCCGTGTAGCTTTGGTGTCATTGCGGGATTTGTTTGTCGCTACGTCCACAACGGAGATGATGTTGATGGTGTTGGCGGTTGTAACCTAGATCAGGAGAGTTGTGGGAATGGTTTTTTATGGGAGTGGGGGGAGCTGATCAACTGCACCACCATCTCACAGCTTTCGCTCTATTTGGACTCACTGCCACTCAAGAGCGTGAAGTAGAAATAGGCCTTTTGCTTAGCTTATCACCCCTCATTAATCTCATTCATTTTTTGTCCTTGGGAAGATGGCAAATTGTCTGCCCTATAATTGGATGGCTCTCCTCACTCCCGCAAATATTGCTTTTATTGTTATTCCTCACCCGGTTATCAGTGTTTTTTTTTTCCTTTTGTTAACCGTGAGAGGGGGAGTGAATTTTGTTCACCGCCATTTTTCCAAGTGCGCCAAAAACTGGTAGGGTTGGAGGGGATGCCCAGCAAGCGTCTTGTGCGGCATGGTGCTCGGGGCTCGCAGCAGGTGCACATGAACAAGGTGAAGTTTGATCCCTATCGCTTCAAGGTAAATGACCAGAGGCTCCCACCGGTTGTTTTAGCGTTCATGACTAGTTTATGCTGTCGACGCTGCTGCGACATCTTGCAGTGGAAAGTGGATTATGGCAAGTACATTCCTCTGGAACGTCAGCGGAAGTGTAACTGCTGTCAAGAAAGGACTGTGACCATCGCTTATCATCATATCTGCCAGCGGTGCGCGACGGAAAGGGCACGTTGTGCAAAGTGCCAGAAACCCCCGACACTGGGGAATTCAACGACGGGCACAGAAAATAGAGGTGATGACACGAACGCCGAAGGCAACGCTAATGCAGATATCAGGGAGGAGGAAGAAGAAGAAGAGGATGAGGCTGCAGAAGCCATGTCGGCAGGAATGCCAAAAGGCGAGTTGTCAGGTAAATACGTCTTTGTGGACCAAGAGGACTCGGATGAGGAGTTCTGGCCACTGCGAGGATTAGACATCCGACAGCTGAAGCAGCGGAAGAAGGAATTAGCAAGGTTGCAAGAAAAGGATCGTGTTTGTCGCTTGCGTGAACGTGAGCGACGAACAGTACTGCGAGGAGCTTTAAGGGGCCCTGGGGCTGAGGAGGGAGCGGATGACAGCGACGAGGAAATCTGAGAGAATGAGCGTGCCAAGAACCCAAATGCCGAGGAAGGGGAAATAATGAGCAAATACTTCCAAACATTAAAATAAACTGGTCGATTAAAATTCTTTTTATGTTGCATGCGTGGGGGATTGAGAGTGAGAGTGCAATTTATACGTATTTCTCCTTCTCTGTGTGTACCTCCATTACAGCTTTTTTTCGTTTTGCCGATGCTTCACGTGTGCGGTGGTTATTTTTACTTTTTTTGCTTGGCGTGTTTTCTGATTATATATATATATATATATATATATATATATTTCTGCACGAAAGACGCGGGGAGGGAAGCGACATTCAATTTTTTTTTTTCCTTCTGGATTGCTTGGGATCCATGAACGTGGGCACCCCAACGGCGGGTGGCCCATCGCTCTCTTTTCAGCTTCTGCTGTACGGTTCTGCTGGTTGGAGCGGCATCTGGTTCGTCGTGACGCTGGGGCTCCTCATCTACAAGGGGAGCATGCTGCATTTTCCTCCTGCAGCGCTACCAATGGAAATTGTTTCAGCACTTTTGCTGCTCGTCATAGATTTTGCCGCTCTGTCTCTTGGTACACGTGGGAATCTTGCGGAGGAAGTGGGCACATCATGCCTGGCCATTGGCCTCTTACTTGTGGCTGCGGTGGGGGCCATTTATTACATGTGGTTACAGACGTATGTCATGATGCTCGACTTGGCTTTCTCCGCTATACTCCTTGGTCTCAACGTCTTGGCGGTATTGGCAGGGGTCTACGCTGTGCAAGGCGTAATAAGGGCGAAACATAGCCCGCGCCAGAGGTTTGCACCGCAACCACATGGCCTACCGAGTTTTATGCGGGATAAAGTGAAGCGGCACAAGGAGGACTAGTGAGGTTTGGCGTTGAAGGGCGTGGTGGAGTGGGTGCAAATAAAGCGACATGCGAGATCATCCTATTATTTGCCGCCTTTATTAATTTTGTCTCTGCTCTTAGCGAGGCCCAACATTTTCTTATGGTTCTTTTTGATTCCTTTCCCAAACAAGGAATTGTAAGAGAAACGGTAGCGACTGCCGCTCTACCGTGTGGACGGAGAGAAAGGGCGTCGGGGTGCTGTGCTAACTACCCATTAGGCAGGTGGAACCCTCTCCTCCCCCAAAAGCAACAGCAAGAGAAGTAGGAAAGAAGAAGAAAAGAAGGAAGGAAAAGAAATAGCAACATCAGCGACGTCAAATACACCCCAGCGGGAGGAATGCGAAGGACTTTTTCTTATTGGGCTTCACGTGCGTGGCGAGTGCATTCGGAGCTCATTCAAGGCTGGATTGCCGCCGCGTCGAGTGAGCCGCGAAAGCTACAGCAGGCACGATCTTACCTGTACGATTTGAAGCTGGAGGACGCAATTGAGGAGGTTGAAGATGCGACAGACCTCGTGTATTTTATGCATCGTGTCTCGTATCCGGCAGGAAGTCATCTGGAGACAAAAGTGGGCCAGTTTCTTTCCAGGTTATCGGAGCAGCTGACACGGGAAAATTTGCTGGAAATTGTCAAGCGACTGAATGAGCAGCCCAACTCAGGTCCGCTTTGGTCACGTGTTTTATTTGAGCAGCCTTGGTTTTCTGGTCGAGTTGAGGAGCTCCTGGAGGGGCTTACGCTAGAAGAGCACGTGACTTTTTGTGCTGTCGTCTGGCGTTCTCTGCTCCCTATGCTTCAGTCACATTCATCTCAGCATGCGACGCGTGGGGCCGCTGTAGCCGTGTCACAGCAACTCGCGTTATTAACGGCACAGCGCATTGAACGGAGCAATGACTGTCAGGCGGTGTGCCTGTGCGCGCAGTTAGGGGTTCCTCTTCAAGGGGAAAGTCTCGCAGTGCTTCGAGAGCTCATCCTTTCCCTCACACGCGGTGGCAAGCTTAGCCCTGAACAAATGATAACGGTGGCAGAGGCCATCTTGGCACACCACTCTACTGACGCAGAGTGGCTAGACGCTCTACAGGTGGCAATTTGTGGGAAACCGCCCGGCAGCGTCAGTGCATCACAGGTTATTGCTATGCTACGCGCAGTGACAAGCGCGCGGTCGGGACATCTCAGCAAAATGTTTGAGGACTTACTGCTGCGTGTTCTCCCCGAAATGTCACCGGAGGACATGCTAGACTGTTGTAGGAGCCTTACCGCCATGCCAAACGCGGCGTCTTGTCTGCGAAAAGAGCTTCAGAGGCTCCTTTGTTCCAAAACTTCGCTTGGCAAGGGAACATCCGATAGATACGACAATGCCTTGTTGTTGCAGCTTCGTGGTATGTCACTGATTGCGCCGTCAGAGGCTACTAAGTTGCTTTTGCGGTTTGTGGACCAGCTAAAAGGCACTGAAAAGATTTCTTCACCATCCATGACGCAAATTCTTCTTCGGTGTATGCGGGATTTGCAACTCTTTCCTCCTGAACTTGTATCGCACTGCAAAAATTCCTTTCTTCAGAACACTCCTTCTAATTTTACTCAAGAAGACATCGCCTATTTGCTCTATGCGGCTGCCCATGCAGGGGAAGCAGTGGATGGCATTTTCTTCAATGAGTTACTGAATCGTTTTGCCGCTACGCGTAAGTTTGATCGCCGCAAACATAAGGCTTATCATGGGAAACTTCTTTCCATTCCTACGGTGACGATGGTATTAGAGTCGTTTAATGTCGCGAAAGGGGGGCGACTCTCAGTGGAGTCAAAGGTGTATGCAGTGTTGCGTGACGCAATAGAGCAGCAGCAGCCCCCGGAGGGGATAAAAATGGAAGACGCCATGTATATTTTGAAATTGCTTGTGCATCTTGGGGTAGATGACAGAGGATTAACAACGCTTCTACTGACCCGGCTTTCAAAAGCCATTGGCTCCATGACACCCATCCATGTGAGAACTCTTTGTGAAGTTTTAGTGGCGCTTAAATCTCGTGACGTTCTTATGTTTCGCGCACTTCTTTCTCATTTGTCTCACATTTCGCCCGACCACGAGAGTATTACTTCGACGGCATTAACTGCGCGGAAGCTAAAATTCGTTCCATATTTTGAGCAATCTGTGCTGGTAGAACATGTTACTTCGATTGAAGGCTGGAGCTTGTCAGACATTGTATTGGTGGCATGTACGTGTAGCGAAAAGCAGCGTAAAGCCTTTTTGGCCCTGCCAGGAGCAGAAGTACTTTCTCAGGCACGTCCAGAAGAATTGTCGACGCTCGATTTATTCCTACTTCTTTCTATTTCAAATGAGGACAGGGAGAAAACGGCCGCGATGGCGGCAACGTTGAGGTCTCGTCCTCCGATTGCAGCGGGAGATCTGGAGGTTGAAGATGTATGGCGAGCCTTTGTTAACGTTGCGGATGACAAAGAGGCACTCGCAGCGGTGTGTCGCTCCGGTGCCGCCACGTTGCAAACTGCGGATGAGAACACGTTGATGCGCTTTCTCGAGGCGGCATCAAATGTGCCAGAGCTTCCTAACGTCTTTTTTAGAGTGGTAGGAAGAACTGTTCTACGGCTTGCCAATAACATGACCGTCGAGAATGCGTTGCGATGGTTGGAACTTTACGTTGGACATCAGATTCGGGACGACAGTGTGGGTAAGGCCCTTCTTTCCAAAGTGCGAACACGTAGCCATAATGCCGCATCCCTTGTCGATAAGACGCTTCGAAAAGCATCCACCATGTACGGAAAAACGTACAATACACAGGGCAAGTTAAGGAAGAACAAAGAGAAGGTTGAATGGCGTTATTTCCATCAAGATTAACTTTTTCTGTAATAGCTGTTGGTATCCTCGATCTCTTTTTCATTATCACAGCCAATATTGCCGTTGCCAATAATGCCGCCGCTTTACACGTTGTGCACGGAAAATTCGAGGCGACTGCGGAAGAACCAAAAATGGTACTAGAAGTGGTGCGTCATGGGTGGGAGATTTTTATTTCTTACGCTTATTATTTGTTTATTCATTTTTATTTATACTCATCTTTTCTTTTTTGCGCCTGAGCCATTTTACCTTTTGTTGTTGTTGTGATGTCGCTGGCGCTTGGCATCTTCTTCCTTGAGGAGAGTGAGAGGTCGTTTCTCGGCACAGGGAAGGGACCTACACGAAGTGAAGAAAGCAAAGACTGGGACGTTCTCACGCGCTGCGGGAATGTTGGGGATAACTTCAGCTTTGTTGTGTGTGACAGCGGGGAGGGCAGCACTTGTGGCAAGTGAGCTGCAAAAACTTGTCCCGGTTCTTCTTCCGCTGCTCGATCCACCCATCGCGAAGGGGGTGAATGTCTCCGCGGCACAGCTCATTGTGGCCAGCGGCCACACGTCCAGAAGAAACGATGTGCATTTGCCTGACTGCCCCGTGATGGCGCATGCGCTTCCACTTACTGCGCTGGCGGAACACAGTGCCTTTTTGAGGCACCCTTGTCGGGCGTGTCTCAAACGGCGCGTCCATTTTCTTTCGAGCGAGCACTTCTGCATGCATCTTGAGGAAAAGTGTTCACAGAGTGGTGGGGGTATGCCAGTGGAGTGGGAAAGCATTGCTGCAGGGCAGTTTGGGTTGTTTACGCATTTTACGGATGAATTTGTGATGTACGCAACGAGCCGGCGGGAGCCCGGATGGACGTGGCTGGTGTACGACAAGGAACGGCCTGAGGGTCACCGTCTTGTGGTGGTAAACTTTCCGGCCAACCGTGTGCCGCTGGTGCTTGGGCTTTGGCCGCTGGCTGTTATTAACATGACTGAGGGCAGGCTACTGTCAGCGATTGGGGCGAGGACAAAAACGAGTGCTGCAGAGTCCTCTCCGGCGCCGTGGTCTCGTGCGGCCCGCAACCCACTTGTTGCAGAAGCATCAACTGCAACTGTGGCAGCGATGGCTGCCGCGGTTACCGACACGGTCGACGACCTACATGGGAGTCTTTCTTCGATCCGTGCTCAGGTTGCCCAGGAGGCCGTGCTAAAGATGAACTGGGGTTTTGTCCTGCAGCAATGGAAACAAGCAGAGAGTTACTACAAGTCGGCCGAGCGGGAGAGGAAAGTCCAAGCTCAGCGTACAAAGATGGAGCGAGAGGCGGCTCTGGCAGAGATGAGTAAATTACGCGGCAGTGGCGCCACCATTCTTACGTCGGACACAGTTGAAATTACGGTAGCAGGCAGCGATGCAGCCCCTGAAAAGGCATCTCGGGATTTAAAGGCATCCACACAGACAACAAAAGAACCTAGGAAAGAGGAGGAGGAAACGGCCAATGTTGGCACAGCCACTCAAGATCCCCACTGTACACAACTGGAGGACGGTACATGGCAATATGCGTATAAAAATGGTGATTTGACACTACTGCGGCCCGATGGGACCAGAGTATTCAAGAAGAGTGATCTAACCACCACAGTGTTTGCGGATGGCAGTACGCTTTATGAGTACCCGAACAAGACTTCCATCCTCGACCGCGTAGATGGTGTGCGCGTGACGACCTTTGCGGACGGCACGACGAAAGAAGGGCGGTACAAGTGATGTACAAGCAAAAAAAAAAGGAAATAACTCTATTGAAGGAAGTGGGTGGGATTTACCGTGGAGCCCAAAATGCCTCGAATTGTTGAGGGAGGCAACGGAATTGCAGTTGCTCTTGCCTGCAGTTGCGCCCAGTTGGTGAGGGGGCATACCTGACCCTAGCCATTTTTTTTTACTGGCCATTTTTTTTTTCTTTCCTCTCGATGCCGAGAGGATCCTCCTTTTAAACTCTCTTTTTGCCTTTTTCCTCCTGCATGTCAGGGTGATGTTTGCATGCTCGCGCCGGCTCTTCTCTGCCGCATCGGTTCAGCCACTCTTGTGGTTCGGGCGCCGCGGTGCATTTGCAGTGCCACACCCGTCAAAGGCGAAGAATGGCGGTGAGGATGCGTTTTTGGTGCACACGAGCGGTATCGGTGTGGCTGACGGCGTTGGCGGGTACGCACGAATCGGCGTCGATCCCGCCGTATTCACGAGGAATATTATGAGGTTCACCCGACAGGCCTTGGAGAAGGATCAAAATCGCGGCACCATCAGCGCCCTGGAGGCTCTCAATTATGGGTTTGCAGAAACACAAAAAAGAGGTAAACCTGGCGGATGTCCGGTGTCACTCGTGACTCTTGTTGATGGGCGTTTTGCATCCGTACTGAACCTTGGCGACTGCGGCACGATATGTCTGCGGAGCTCCAAGCTATTCTTTGCCACCGAGGCGCAGCAGCACAGGTTTAACTGCCCATACCAACTCCCGGAGGATCCGCCTTCTGCCGGGGACCGTACAACTCTTGAAGTGAGCGAGGGCGACGTGTTCCTTTGTGCGAGTGACGGCTTGCTAGACAATGTCGAAATGTCAGATATCCTGCGGCGTTTAGAGAACGTTGAGCGTGAAGGCTGCCAGCGTGTTGCGGAGACTCTAGTTGAGGAGGCCTGTAAAAATGGGGCTGATGAGAAATTCGATTCACCCTTTGCAAAAAACGCAAGGGCGATGGGGTACCGTTACACTGGCGGGAAGCAGGACGACGTGACGGTCGTTGTGGCGCAACTGACGCGACTTGACATTGAGCCGAACGTCTGTCCGGGGGATATCGCAGAGTTTCTGAAACTGCCCACCGAGTGAAGTGGTGGCATTCACCACGACGGAGGTAAGAGGACAAGAAGAAAAAAAAAAATAAATAAATAAAGGCCTTCACATTGAAGTAAATCAGAAAGAGGATTGACAAGAAAAAAAAATATCCGTCTTTTTGTTTTTGTTGTTATTGTGAGGTGGTCATCGTCTATTTTTTTCTTTCACATGACAGTTTGAATGCAGTGTTGAATTTTGATTTCATTTTCTCAGGTATTTCATTACGTTTTGTTGTGTTGGGTGGTGATGTCTTTGTTTTTTATTATTAAGGTTTTCTCCGTGGGACGAGGAAGAGAAATAGAGTGACTGCAGCAGACAGCGGCCAGGGGGACAAGATGAACGCGAAAATCACCGCGGCACTGAAGCGCTGTGGGCAGTGCGCGACGTACCAGGAGCTGTGCGGGCGCTTCGATGCGACGGTGCGTCCACTGCTGGAGAGTTGTCTGAGCGCCGCGTTGGTGCGACCGGTGCGGGATCACGTGAGCCCGGACGAGTGCAGTCCGCGGGTGGCAGAACTGCGCGAGGCACTGCGTGCTGCCAATGCGGGGGACGACGTGTGGTTTTTTTTGTTCCGGGCCACCGCAACATTTGTCGAGCGTTCAGCGAAGAAACGCGGGCGTAATGGTGACACGGCGATATCTGCAATTGTTGTGAACGTCTTTGTGCTTTTCTACGGCCGCGTGATTCCGGACCTGTCGAAGCTTCGCCTTCAGTGGGGGTTCCTGAAAAAGGAGCGATCTAAATTTGAGGCGAACGATTCGTATGTACATTCCAACGCTGCCGAGCGGAGGAAGGCGTTGATGACATCTGTTCTCTCCGTCTTCTCAGAGCGTGCCCACCGGCACTACTTCACCGCACTGTGGCTGCCGTGTCTACACCACGCTGCGGCTGCTGCTCTCCATCTGCACATACTGCATCGCATAGGCGACGTAATTTTGCCGCACCTTACCAACCCGCTTGTTGTCGCCGACCACTTGAGCGGCTGCTTTTCTAGTGGTGGCCTTGTTGCTGTGCTGGCGTTGCACGGCATCTTCCTCCTCATGCTTGACCACGGCCTGGAATATCCCCAGTACTACCAGCAGCTCTACACGCTTGTCACCCCGGACGCATTTGCATCGCGCCACCGGTACGATCTTTTCCGTCTGCTGGATCTCTCTACAAGTTCCTTGCGTGTTCCCTCATACATTGCAGCGGCGTTTGTGAAGAAAGTAGCGCGTGTGGCCCTGCTTTCACCGTCACCGGTACTTTATTTTGCTCTTCCATTCATCCGCAAGGTGCTGCAACGACATCCCAATTGCCTCGCTTTGATTCATCGCTCCACGAAGGAGGCGGTGGAAGCAGCCGATGGCGCGGCAGAGACTGGGGAAGTGGAACAGCCAAATAAATCGGGGAAGATTGCGAAAGAGGAGGCACAACGTTTGACAGCGTCACTTTTCGATGGTAATGATCCTTTCTTGGAGGAGGCGAGTCTTGAAGCGTGCCACGCATTGCACAGCACATTGTGGGAGCTCACGGCGTTGGAGAGGCACTTTATTCCGACAGTGCCGTTGATGGTGTCGGCATTCGGCAGTACTGCAGAGGATCAGGCGCCGCTGCGGTACGAGAAGACGTACGCGCGTCTCTTCACGGCAGAGGTGACACGGCCCATTTCGAAATCGCAGCTTCCGACTGTTGCCTACCGTGAGCCGCAGGAGGAAGATGGCACCAGCGCCGTCCTACTCGTGTGAGTGAGTTCGACGCTTAAGCACATTCCAGCGGAAAAATCTTTCACACACACACGCATACTATATATATATATATATATATATATATATATGAAGATATTTTCGTGTAAAATTTATAATGAATTCAGGAATGAAAGAGGACAAATGCCGTAAGGAAAGAAGTAGGAAAGAAAACAGTAGTAAATGGGCCCTAACAAATAATTTGAGGAAGGTACAATGCACAATGTTTGAAGAGAAGTAAGTGCGAATATTTCTTGTGCCCCTTTGCTCCTGGCTATTGAAAATACCCACACAAACGGAAATTAGGAATTAAAGGGAAAATTAGGCGGTGGGGGGGGTGGGAGGAATTAAAAGAAGGGAAATAAATTAAACCGAAGGGAATGTGGAGGTGGCGGCTGTGTGACGGCCTAGAGGTCGTTGGCTTACCGGTGACTTTCGGCCTCTCAAGACGTTGCTGCCATTCAAATTGTCCTCAGCCACCCTCATGGGTCTTGCAGCTGCGCAGTGATGCCAAGGAGTCCAAGACGGCCAGTTCATACGACGTGAAAATATACGACGAACTCGCGTGGCGAAAGATGCGGTTCATTTTTGACAAGGAACTCTGGGACCCGGCGCGGATGAGTAGCATTTTGCGCCGGCGGCTGTGCCTTGGCAATGAAGAGGCTGAATACACCATCATTGGTGAGGCCTTTGCATTTCCAGATCGTGAGGATGCTCCCGTCGTGAATGAGCCGCAGCACGCATGCCGGTTGCTTTGGGACCACAACAGTCCTTCAGAGAAACTGCTTGTGCAGCTGTCAGAGCACTTTCCGCCACTGCTGTGGCACGCGGTTCGACCTTCCCTGGATTCATTAAAACGCATTTTCAGCGAGTTTTTGGAAGTAGATGCTCAGCACATGAAGAAGCATCTCCCCTACTACGAGTCCGTACAAAACTCAATTGAGACGGCGACGAAGGAGACACTTAGCGGAACACTCAGCCCTGTCAGTATCAAGGATCGTTTTGTCGAGGACATGCGACGACGCGACCCGAAGACCCTCGAGTTGGATTACCCCCACGAGCATAACATATTCCTTGGAACTTCTCCTCATTTTCGGCTTCTGGAAGACAAGATGATGAAGTCCAATCCCTTTGTCTTTGGTTGGCCGCTCCTGTTGAGCGACGGAAACGAACATCTGGAGGGAACCCCGCTGCGCATGGCTGCTTTTCGCACCATTTACTCCAAGTCTTTGCTCATGTTTCATACACGACTTGATTTGCAGGTGGATCACCGCCTGGCACGTCTTGAGGAGGGTGATGAAGAGGAAATTTTATTAGAGGTTCCTGTTTTCTGCACTGTTAATTACCCACAGAATACCCGTCTTTGTGGCGGCAGGCCGCTTGTGCAGCGCTTCAACGACGTCATGGGCACTTCATACCCGTTTGACACGCCTGTTGACGTTCTTGCCGCGCTGGCGAAGGAGACCACCACAAAGGGAGTACGGGAACTTCTGGAGGAGCTTAAGTTCTTAACGGTGGCGTCCACTCGGGCCCCGGAAGTGGAACGTGTGATTCGCATCTCTGAAGATCAGCTGAGCTCAAATCGCATTCTTGGCCAGTTGGCGTACACCATCATTTATCTTGCTCTGCTGAGCTATGAGCGCTTCGTCGAGGATGTTTTCGAGGTATACAAGGGACACAAGAGTGACTTGGTGCGGGTGGCGTGCGCCAAAGGTGCAGGCATTGTGGAGCGCCCAGACCTTATCGAGCAGCTTGTTGCCGCGGAACCGGAGGGAAGCCGATGCAGAAAAATGCTGCAGGCATCCATGCATGGACCGCCGACGACAGCGCGCGCATAAAAAATGACTTTTTTTTCTCGCTGAGATACAAAAAACAACAACAACAGAAAAAGAAAGACGGCTGATCAGGGCCATATTTTGCGTTTTTTGCAGTTTTTTTTTTTTTTTTTTGCCGAATTAAAAGTTTTTTCCTCCGTTTATTTTGGAATTTGGGGAAGTGTGGGCGGAATGGCAACTCACAAGATGCCGACAGACGCGTGTGTGCTGACACACAAAAACACATACGCATATAAATGTATATAAGTATACACTGCCCCATTCCTCCCCTCTTTTTTTTTTCTTTCTTTGTCTGTGCTGTGTGCTGCTCTGCTGTTTTATGGGTGTCGGTGCCGTGTCGCCGGGGAGGGGAGCCGTCGATGGCGAGGTATGACCTCGGGGAATGGGTCCAGTCACGTGTGCTGCGGAGCGTCGCGTCACCGTTCCACGGTGTCATGCGGGAGGAGAGCACCAGACACGAATGCAACCTTGAGCGGGGCCGAGCAGCCGCTTCTCCTGATATGGATGCTGCAGGCTGTGCGACAATGCAGGAGTCAGCGCGGCACTACATTTTTTTCCCGCGGCAAAACACAATGGACGTTTCCAGGGAACTTGACACACCAGCTGCATTTTCGACAGTAACGCTCATCGGCGGCACCGGTTTCTTTGCGCGGTTTGTTGCGGATCAGTGTCTTCGGCGTGGCATTAGCGTGACGGTTCTTGCGCGGGATCTTGAGAAGGCAAAGAACACTCTCCTTCCGCGTCTGCGGTGCAATGTAACAAAGGGTACGGAGATTGTGGAAGAACACAACATGGACCTGATGGAATGCGACTGCTTTTTGCGTTACACGTCCAGCATGAAGAGGGGAAACTTTGCTGTACCGTTGCAGTTGGAAATACTGAAAGGCGATGTAACGTCCCCACAGGCTGTGCAGCATGCGGTGCGGCAGGCATCTATTGTTGTGTACATGGCATCCGCAAAGTGCAGCAGCTGGTGGAGGCCGTGGGCAAAGAGCAATGTTCCTGGCTGTGTCAAGGTGGATGTTGAAGGGCTGCGCCACACGATCGATGCATGTAGTCTCGTGGACGCCCACCTCGTTGCATTTGTACCGCTCTTCAACAGATCCTCGTGGGCTTCGGCGCTGCAATGGTACCGCACGCTGTTTTTGTACCGCGTCGGCTATCTCAAGGCCACGCGACGGCAGGAACATCTTCTAATTGACGACGACGGCTCTCCTTCCGCGCTGTGTCTTCAGCATGGCGGACCAATGCGCTTTACGTTGTTTCGAGTAACTGACATTGTAAACCCAAGTTTTAACGAGCGCGTGGCAATCGCAAAGAACAACAACGTCGCTGACCCAGTTCATCTCATTCCTCTTCGCCGTGGGGATGTGGACGCGAACCTGCTGGCAAACATTCTCCTGCGTGCCGTGGCGTTATGTCGCTCCTCAATCGGAAGTCGGATAGATGTAACGGGGTGCATGCGGAATGGCGTTGGATTGGCACATGTGGACTCGTTATTGCACAGACTGCGCAACGAGTAGAAAAGGTAGGGTGACGCGCACTGATTGTGGCTGCGACATCGAGTGAAAAGTTCCAAACAGCATCAGGTTCATTGTTAAATGAATGCATATATACATATGTTTTGCTTTACTCCCCTGCGGAGACCATTTTTGCCCACTCACTCATCCTAATTTGCTGTTTTTGTTTTGCTTTCTTTGCAATATGACCCGCACTTATTCTGACATTTCTCCTGCCGCCATTTTTTTTGTGTGTGTGTGTGTCTGGGTGGCCCGTCTTATTTCTTTACACACCAAGACGGTAGAGCAGCTTCATGTCAGTACTGCCACGAGAAAATTTGGAAACGTCGATAGCTGTGGAGCATGACAGCACCTTGCTTTCATCCACCGACAGCGAGGATAGCTGTGGTGAGGGTTGTGGTGATGCGGGTATCATTCCACTGAATGTGATGTACGCAATGACAGGCGCCATTGAGAAGCAGGAGAGGGACATGTCGCGTGAGCAAAGAGCGCAAAAGATTACACAAGAGAGGGAGATGTTAAGCCGTCGGCAGCTTTTACGCGAGCGAGTTGAATTGTTGCGGCATAGATTGGCCAGCACAAGAGAACCCTTTGAGGAGGAACAGGAGGAGGAACGTCGGGCAAATGCCGTCGGCATCTCCATGGAGCTATCAATTTCGGGTTCAGAAATCCACGCTGCCCATGCGATTAGGCAGACTGCGTATCTGCCGTGGTCAACACGGCTCTGGCACTCCCTCTACAACAAAGTCCGTTACTTCTTCGTTGCGGCATCATTTATCACTGGCGGCAACGTGTATGCAAGTGAGGCACTAAATGAGTACTACCAGCAGGAGACGTATGATTAATGCATTAAGAAGAGTGCTAGCTGTACCACTAGCCACCAATTTTTTTTTTTTTCCCCTCACAACACCCCAATGAGGAGGTTAGGTTCATGCATTTTGTGATAATCAATATGATTCTCTGTTCAAGATTAGCGAGTACCCACGAGAACCGTTTTGAACACCAGCCCTCCTGCTGCTCACACTCTCTTCTCTTTCTCTTGATTGGATCTCTGGGGGGAGCAGTGTTTTATTGGACGCTCTGTTGGGGGGAACATCAAAAAGGGTTAGTGTAATAAAGGAACTCTGAAACGGGAGGGAAGGTGACAAGAAACGTCGGCGCATTGGTGTTCAATTGAGCAGTATGTCTCTAGCGCACAACCTCCTTGAAAAGATGCTGACGCTGACAAAAAGCGCGACGCAGCAGCAGATTCTCATCCGTGAGGAGGACATACGCAGCGTTCTTGATTCTGTCCGCGACGTGTTTATGTCGCAGCCAATGCTGTTGGAAATCAGGCCACCGGTGCGCATCTGCGGCGACACCCACGGGCAGTACTACGACCTGATGCGCATATTTGAGAAGTGTGGGTTTCCGCCGTACTCGAACTACCTGTTCCTTGGCGACTATGTGGATCGCGGCAAGCACAGCGTGGAGACCATCACCCTCCTGTACTGCTACAAGATTGTGTACCCGGAAAACTTCTTTTTGCTGCGCGGCAACCACGAATGCGCCAGCATCAACAAGATGTACGGCTTCTTCGACGACGTGAAGCGCCGGTACAACATCAAGCTGTTCAAGGCCTTCACGGATGTGTTCAACACGATGCCCGTGTGCTGCGTTGTGAGCGAGAAGATCATCTGCATGCACGGCGGACTGAGTCCTGACATGACCTCGCTTGCCACCGTGAACGAAATAGAGCGTCCGTGTGATGTGCCGGACAAGGGCATCCTGTGCGACCTTCTCTGGGCTGACCCTGAGGACGAGGTGAGGGGCTTCCTGGAGAGCGACCGGGGCGTGAGCTACCTGTTCGGCGAGGACATTGTGAGCGACTTCCTAGACATGGTGGACATGGACCTGGTGGTGCGTGCGCACCAGGTGATGGAGCATGGGTACGGGTTCTTTGCCAACCGGCAGCTAGTGACGATTTTTTCGGCTCCGAATTACTGCGGCGAGTTCGACAATGACGCGGCCGTGATGAATGTAGATGAAAAGCTGCAGTGCTCATTCCTCATTATTCCTGCACGTTGAGGTGATGCAGGCGGGGATTGAGTCCATGCATTTTTAACGGTGTATTGAGCCATGGGAAATATTGAGCGTAGTATATTTGAGGGAAGGGGGAGGTGATTGTATGATAGGATTGCGGAAGGAATGTGCCAGTTGATGTGACGAGTGGGATAATATTTTCTCTTGTTTAACCTTTTTCCTTTTAAGTAAATAAATTAATAAAAAAATATATATCTGGTAATTAATCGTTGTAATTTATGATACCCTGTTGAAGGGCAGCAGACGGCCATTATTTATTTATTTATTTTTTGTCTTTTTACCAATTCCCTTCTGTTACCATCTACGCGGAGGAGTCTTGCGGTTGAGGGGCAACAGGAACCGCCGCTTTTTGACGTCAAGAAGAGGCCAACTACCATGACGATGTGCCATTAGGAACTTATTTATTTTTGCCTTGCGTGTGCGATAATTCCTCTCTGAAACGTGTCTGCGTGTGTCGGGCGTAAAGAGCCAAACTGCCGTGTCTCGCTGCCGCGTTTTTTTTCTTTTTTCTCTGTGTGTGTGTCTGTGGGGAGGGGGTTAGAGAAGAAAAGGGCCCCTGCTATGGCGCAGATTCGGAGTTTTTATTTTTATTTTTATTATTTTTTACTTTTTTTTTTTTTTTTTTTTGTACGCTGGGGAGTTTGTGCATAAAAATCCCCCCTCCTCTTTTTATTGTCGTGCGAGTTCTGTTTTTTTTTTTTTTTTTTTCTCCCAAATTTTTTTTATTTTTTATTTATGGCGCTGCGGTGTTCCCTTTTTTTTTTTTTTTTTTTTTTTTTTTTTTCCCCCCCCCTTTCTTCTCTGCGACATTTTTGTTTTGTCATTCCGCTCCAAATATTATTTTTTTCTGCATTTCTCGAGCGGTTTGGGTGTGTGTTTTGTGCGTGCCATTTTTCCCGGGATGGGAGGGAAGGGGAAGGGGTCAATTAAAAAACATAAACAAAACGAAAAGACAAAAAAAAAAAAAAAAAAAAAAAAGCGGTTTATTTTATTTTAAGTTTTGATTGCGCACCTGTTTTCCGTTTTGTCCCGAGATCCGTCTTTTTTTTTTTTTTTTTTTTTTTTTTGTGTGTGTGTGTGTATTTGTTTGTGTGTGTGGTGCATGATGCCTCTTGCCTTACGCATCCGACGTTTAGTCTTTGTTTTTTATTTTTATTTTTATTTTGTTCTTACATGTGTTTCCCCCCCCCCCCCCTCCCCTTTGGCGGATGTACCAACACGTGACATCTGATGCCTGCTTTTCCCTGCAACATGAATTACTATTATTATTATTTTGCTCTTTTTATTCAGTCCTCCCTTGGCCGGCTGCCTTTTTTTTTTTTTTTTTTTTTTTTTTGCAAAGTTGTCGGTGCTTCCACGCCAGAAGAAGGGCTGTGAAGAGAAAAATAGAGACATCCTGCGGGCCCGCAAATATTTGTATATACTGAGTTAGTAGATTGATGACATCAAACGTAGTGCATAACCTCATTGAGAGGTTGCTTACGGTGAAGGGAAGCAACACGCAGCGGCAGATCCTCATCCGTGAGGAGGACATACGCAGCGTTCTTAATTCTGTCCGCGACGTGTTTATGTCGCAGCCAATGCTGCTGGAAATCAGGGCTCCGGTGCGCATCTGCGGCGACACCCACGGGCAGTACTACGACCTGATGCGCATATTTGAGAAGTGTGGGTTTCCGCCGTACTCGAACTACCTGTTCCTTGGCGACTATGTGGATCGCGGCAAGCACAGCGTGGAGACCATCACCCTCCTGTACTGCTACAAGATTGTGTACCCGGAAAACTTCTTTTTGCTGCGCGGCAACCACGAATGCGCCAGCATCAACAAGATGTACGGCTTCTTCGACGACGTGAAGCGCCGGTACAACATCAAGCTGTTCAAGGCCTTCACGGATGTGTTCAACACGATGCCCGTGTGCTGCGTTGTGAGCGAGAAGATCATCTGCATGCACGGCGGACTGAGTCCTGACATGACCTCGCTTGCCACCGTGAACGAAATAGAGCGTCCGTGTGATGTGCCGGACAAGGGCATCCTGTGCGACCTTCTCTGGGCTGACCCTGAGGACGAGGTGAGGGGCTTCCTGGAGAGCGACCGGGGCGTGAGCTACCTGTTCGGCGAGGACATTGTGAGCGACTTCCTAGACATGGTGGACATGGACCTGGTGGTGCGTGCGCACCAGGTGATGGAGCGTGGGTACGGGTTCTTTGCCAACCGGCAGCTAGTGACGATTTTTTCGGCTCCGAATTACTGCGGCGAGTTCGACAATGACGCGGCCGTGATGAATGTAGATGAAAAGCTGCAGTGCTCATTCCTCATTGTTCCGGCAAACAGTTAGCTTTTTACAAAGGTATCATATTTTGTTGAATTTTATGTCATTATGTTTTTTTTTTTGTTACGGAGTAGTTTTTGTAGTCAATGTGTCGGGGGAGGTTTGTGCATTCACCACTGGCGCGGCAGTTGCAGTGGCCATGGAGATTAAAAGTCTTTTGTCTACTTGGATTCCGCCCTCGTTCCTCGTTTTGCTTTTCTTTTTGGAAATTGACGGTTCGTGGGTGTGTGGTCCGTGTTGGCATTGGCTTTGAGTTACGAGTGTGTATGGCCGCCGTGTCAGTTTTACGCGATTTAGGGTGCCCCGTGGCTGCGTCGCACTTGTGTGGCGGCGGCGGGGGAGTAAGAGGAGCAAAGATACTGCGGGTGGAACCTTCTCTTGTCATTACTCTTCCCCCGCTTTCCCTCGTTACTACACTGGCTTGTAGAAAGGCGTGCGGCTGCTGCGCCGACGGTCCCCCGTGCCAACTGCCTTTCACTTGTTTTTATCAACCGCCTTGCGAAGGCGTTGTGAGGGCGTGGCGGGGATGCCTTAAAAAAAATTTTTTTTTTTATTGTGTGTGTGTAGGCGTCGTTTGTGTTTGGAGTTTTTTTTGACCGGTGCATTTGTGTGGAGGAGGGAGGAGTAGAACGTCTGTTTTTTTTTTTTTTTCCTCTTTTTTGTTGGGGGGTTAGGGGGTGGGAGAGGAGGGTGGGGGAGGTTGAGGTTTGACTGTAGGGAACTGTGGCCGAGTGAATGTGGCGGGGCAAGTCTGCACGTTTTTATTTCACATTTTAGCTGCTTTTTTTTTTCTTTTTTTTTTTGGCGCGTGAGTGTGTGCTCTT
The DNA here is from genome assembly GCF_000209065.1 of Trypanosoma cruzi. Lineage (NCBI taxonomy): Eukaryota > Euglenozoa > Kinetoplastea > Trypanosomatida > Trypanosomatidae > Trypanosoma > Trypanosoma cruzi. Next base: position 14,388 of record NW_001849200.1, on the reverse strand, counting down.
TGATTTTTCTTTTTTTTTTTCTTGCTCGATCACTTCTGCGTCATCCCGCGACTTTTTGCCCCCATGGTTTAATGTACAATAAAAAAAAACAAAACAAAAAAAAAAGGAAAAAAAAAAAGAAAAGAAAAGAAGACGGCGCATGCCAAACGCTGTGCTTGCGTGGCTGGTCGCTGCTGATTTATATATTGTGCAGCGCAGGGAGAGTGTGCAAGAACTGGCAATAGCCAGAAACACACAAAAAGAAACACAAACAAACACACACACGCACATATGTATACATGTAACTATACGAATACGTCTGGGAGGTGCATGTGTTGCCGAGCCTTTAAGAGGAGGATTCTTACACCCTTAGTTTTGTTTTATTTTTCCTGCTGTCCTTTTTTTTTCTTTTCTCTTTATTCATTTTGTTTTTGTTCCTTCATTTTTTTTTTTTTTGTTTGTTTGTGTCTTTCACCATTGGGGCTCCCTTTCTCTTACAGTCACGGGTAATTGGGGCGTGGCTGGTGTTGCAAAAGTTACGAAGGAAATGTGATGCAGCGAGAGGACGACGCGAGCGGGGGGTGTGGGGAAGGAAAGAGGGAGGGTGTCAAACGAAAAAAAAAAAAAAAAAAGAAGAAAGAGGAGGGAAAAGGCACAAATATACATTGACGTATGATGTGTGTAATGAAGGGAAAAAGGAAAGGGTGGCGGGCAAATAATTGTTTATAAATTTACATATATGCATTTATTATCTACCTACCTACCTATCTATCTATATTTATGTATGTATGTATTGCAGAGATGCTGCGGATAGGAGGGGTGGGGAGGAAAGGGTGCTTGCTTCAAAGCAGTTGTGGTTTGTACGGCGCCACCGCTGCTTCAAAAAGTGATCCCTCCCCTCTCCCCCCCGCTTTCCCCGCTGCCGCTGGAATATTCGTTAGTTCTTTTTTTTTTTTTTTTTTTCATCGTTTCCTGCTTTATTTGCTTTCTTATTGATTTGATATGTTTTATGTTTCTTTTGATATGGTGGCGTGTTTTTCCGGTGCCGTTTTGCTTCGCGGCTGTGAGGGATCCTCGTGGGGGATGGTGGTGGTGGTGTCTACGCCTGCTGCCCCTTCTCCCCCCCTACCCGCCCGGGGCTTCCCTGCACGGAAATTCGCTCCTTGACTCTTTTTTTGTTGGTTTTGCTTTTTTTTGTGTGTGTGTGCCGCACTTTTCTCTCTTTATTCATGTCGTTGGTGTGGCGGCGGTGGTGTGGCATGAGTACAAACCGCGATGTATGAACACGTGTAACAGGCGCGTTTGTGTGTGTGTGTGTGTGTGTGTGTGTGTCTAAGTGCCGCTGCACAATTCACCGTGCACGGCGAGTGTCCATTGCGCATGCTTCCGGAGGTGTGTGGGCCAGCAAGCGAGTGGGGTCGTGGGGCGGTGGGGATGGGCAGCAGGACGGCTCAACAACACAAGCCGCACACGGAGTGAGAGATGGATGGATGGCGAGATGAAGAGGAGGTTAAAAAACAACAACAATAAAAAACAAACAAACAAGAGTTATTGATGTATTTTCTTCTCTCACTGTTATTCCTCTTGTCTTTTTTTTTTCTTTTTCTTTTTTTTACTGTTGTTTATATATTTATTCATATATTTATATATGTTTATGTGCTTTGCTTTTCAGTGTGGTTTCTCATCCCTTTCCCTTCCCCCCTCTCCTTTCCCCTAACACCACCCTTTTTTTTTTTGTTTTGACCCCCAACGCACCCCACTCTTACCCTCGTGATTTTGCACTTGCGTTTGACGTCTGGTGGGGTCTTCACATAACAATTGTTTTCTCCACAAAAGTGAGGATTCACAAGGCAACATTTAAGAAAAACAAACAGACAAATTATAAAATGTCGTCGTGTACGCACGAATGTTTGTGTTGCGCGTGATGTGGTGTTTTGTCTGGGTAAATTGGCAAGTGACATCATGCATTGCCTTCTCTTTCTCTTTCATTCTCTTTTGTGCGGCAGCGGCTGTGTGTTGGGTGTGTGGCCGGACGCCAAAGAAAGGGACAAATATCCAGGAGGAGGCGGAATAAATTTTTTTTCAGGGTCCTGCAAGCACACACACAAAAAAGGGAATTGGGGTGGTGGGAGGAGTTCTTCTCTGACACGTGGCCGCGTCACCCACAAAATTGCGTGGAATCCATACGTGAACACTGCAGGGGTGGTGGTGGTGCAGGCACTAAAAAGAAGCAGGAAAAGTCTTTTATATTGCCTTCATTTGTCTTTTTTTTTACAGTCGTTGGGGCGGGCGGCGAATGATGGGCGTCTCCCCTGAGGCGGTTCTTCTTGATTTTGACTGGACTGCGTCGTATGTGCTGGCCACTGACCGCCTTTCGACCGCCGCCATGAACCGCGCGACGGCTCGTACAGTAAGCATGGAGGGGGGAGCAGATGGGGCGGATACGAACCCCCGCAACAGCGGTGGAGGCATGCCGTTGCTGCAGCTTGCTATGGATGTGGCTCGCGTGGCGCCTCCCAGCGAGGTCGCTTCGATTTCTCTGCTGGTGTCGCCCGTATCAGGAGGACGTCTGCGGCTTCTCGCCACAGCCTCCTCCGAGGTGCAAGGTGGCGGGGAAGGGCAGCCAGCCGAACGCATGCTGCTTCCCAATGACCGTTTGACGATGGAGCTGGATGCTGAGAGTCTTGACGCGCTTATTGCCGCACTGCGTACGGCTGTTGATGGGATGGACTCTTTGAGTGGATGTTAGTACCTTGTTGCTCATTTTGTTGCCTCCTCTTCCCTCATCATCATCTTTCTCTTTCTGCCATGATACTCCCATTCTATGGCTGATGCTTATTGCATGGCGTGCGGCGTTTTTTTTTTTTTTGCCTGAATGGACGTGTTTTCATCGTGCACACCCCCTTTTGGACCGGCGGGGTGCTTGGCGGTGGGGGCGGTGACGTTATTGCAGCAAAAAGAGGACGTCTAAGTTGTGAAATAAATAGACTTTTTTTTTTCTTGTTTTGTGTTGAGACAAACGGGATGCGTAGTGGTTAGGGGAGGGCTTGTTTACGTCGGTGGAAGGGCAACCTCTGTGGGAAACAAGTCAAAACAGCAAGAGGAGGAGGGAAGGGCAAAAGGACGGATGCAGCCCGCGAAGGTTCGTGTTGAGGAAAAAGATCAGGACACGCTGGAGTGTGTTCTGCGATTGCCTCTTCGAGCTGCGGAACCCGCGCAAATCATGATACAGGTGCTGCGCGTGGAGCCGCCCGTGCCCGGGACGTCAAGGGAGGTTCAGCTTTGGGCGGATGATAGCACACGGTCTACAGTCTACGTCAAAATAGAGGCGTCACAGGAACGTTCACTACGCGCGGCAGTAGGAGCACTGTTGGAACAGGTCAAACTTATTTTGAGGACGATGGACGCATTCCCTGTCATTGCACGCCACAATGCGTAGGGTGGCGGCTTGTAGGATATGGTGTCGGCACTACGTCTCTTCAGCGTTTCTGGTCCTGTTGGCAGTTTCAGTATTTATTTATCTGTTACATGCATGCTTCTTCAGCTTGCTGCGCTGAGTATACATTGTGCTGGTGCCTTCTTTTCTTTAAATAAATAAATAAATCTATATATAATTTTTGCCCATTCTTTTTCCAGCAAGCTAAGAACTATCCTATAAGGTAACAGAAAAAAAAGCCAATGTCTGTTAAGGACGTCAACAAGAGGAGCGGTGAGCTGGAGGGCAAGCTGAAGGGCAAGCTTTTTTTGGGCGGCACAAAGCCTTCCCAAGAGGACGTGAAGCTGTTCAACGACTTGCTGGGCGCCGAAAACACATCCTTGTACCGTTGGGTGAAGCATATGGCCTCCTTCACGGAGGCGGAGCGCAAGGCGTGGGGGGCCCCTGTGAAGGTAACAGCTACCACTTCGGCTTCCGCTCCCGCAAAGCAGGCACCAAAGAAGGCGGCGTCTGCCCCCGCCAAGCAGGCCGATGAAGACGAAGACATTGACCTCTTCGGGGAAGCGACGGAGGAGGAGACAGCTGCTCTTGAGGCCAAGAAGAAGAAGGACGCTGACGCCAAGAAGGCAAAGAAGGAGGTTATCGCCAAATCCTCCATCCTGTTCGACGTCAAGCCGTGGGACGACACCGTGGATTTGCAGGCGCTGGCAGATAAGCTGCACGCCGTTAAGCGCGACGGCCTGCTGTGGGGCGACCACAAGCTGGTGCCTGTGGCATTCGGCGTGAAGAAGCTGCAGCAGCTTATCGTCATTGAGGACGACAAGGTCTCCAGTGATGATTTGGAGGAATTGATCATGTCGTTTGAGGACGAAGTGCAGTCCATGGACATTGTCGCCTGGAATAAGATCTGAGCCTCACTGTTTTCGGGAATCGAAATAAATAAATGAAATGAAAATGAAATAAAGTAAAAGAGCAGAGTCGAGACGTTCTGCGGGATCGATGTCGTGCTCTTTTTTTTTTTTTTTTTTTTTGTTATTGGGGCAAAAACAATTGGTCACGAAACCACCAGATTTGAGAGGGAAGGAAATATGTGCGTCTCTGGGGAGGGAGGGGAGAAGAATGCAGCTTTTTTTTTTTTTTTGCTTTTTTTTGTCTTGTGCGGCTGGGCGCTGTGCTTGGGGGAAAAGGTTTTATTCCTGTGCACGGTTTTCTTTTTTTCTCCCTCTGCGTCTTTTTTGGCCGTCCCTTTACTGCTGTGGTGGTGGGGGTGGGGCGGGACAATAGTGTAGGTTTCTAGGCGTAGAGTAGCAAGACTCGGTGCCTTTCGGCGTGAGGGAGGTGAGGCGTGAGCTGCGGTTTGTTTTTTGTTTGCTTGGCGCTCGGTCGGGTCGTTGCACACCCTTCGCTGGCGTGAGTGTGGTGCGCGTGGGTGGCGGCGTTTTTATCCCAGCGTTTTTCTTTTTTTTTGTTGTCGTTTTCTTGTTGAAATTCGGAAGGTGTTTTTTTCTTTGTGGGTGGTTGCCGGGCTGACACTTTTTAATTTTTTCCCCAACAACAGACGCGGGTGTGCGGCATCCTGCGGGCAGAGACGGTAGCGCCTCACTTTGAGCATAAACTAACGAAAAGGTCCATCCGCGTGTAATGTCCGCCGTGGTTACCCGCAAGCGCAGTCGCTCTCAGTCTGCGGAGAAGACGCTGGAGCGGCGGGAGGCGGCCCCGGTTCCGCGGCTTGAGACGTCCATTGAGGAGGAGGAGAAGTCCGCCATCCGGCAATTAGTGACGTCCGTCCTGCAGGACTGGCGGGGTGCACAGAAGCTCCTAAACGAGGATATTATCCGCACCGTTCTGCGTCGTGTGCGGCCAGTGCTGATGTCGCAACCGATGATGGTGAGACTTGAGGCCCCAGTTAACGTCTGTGGGGACATCCACGGCCAGATCAACGATCTCGTAGAGATATTCCGAGCCGGGGGAATGCCGCCCACGTCGCGCTACCTGTTCCTTGGCGACTATGTGGATCGTGGCAAGTACGGCACAGAGGTGATCAGCGTGTTACTCGGTCTGAAGGTTCTCCACCCTGACAAGATGTACGTTCTCCGTGGCAACCACGAGTCCGAGAGCATCTGTAGAATATATGGCTTTTTTGACGAGGTGAAGCGCCGATTCTCCGTGAAGCTTTTCAAGGAGTTCACAGACGTCTTTAACTGTCTTCCCATCGCCGCACTCATTGAGGAGATTGCGCTCTGCATGCACGGTGGCTTGAGCCCAGAGCTACGAAACCTCAATCAGATCAACCAGATCCGCCGTCCGCTGGTGGTGCCGGACGCGGGTTTAGCCTGCGACATTTTATGGTCAGACCCCGAAGAGAATAGCTGCGGATGGATGCAGAGCCAGCGCGGCGTCAGCTACACGTTCGGCGAGGACGTCGTGCGACGGGCCTGCGAGAACCTTAAAATTGACGTTGTGCTGCGGGCCCACCAGGTGGTCGATAACGGTTACGCCTTTTTTGCGGAAAGGCGGTTGGTGACGATATTTAGCGCATCGAACTACTGCGGCGAGTTTACGAACAGTGGGGCGATGTTGATGATGGATGAGAACTGCAAGTGTAGCTTCCAGGTCTTCAAGCCGCAGTACTAACGGGAAAGTGGGGTGAGGGGGAGGGAGAGCAGAAATGGGGAGGGCAACAAAGAAACAAACAAGAAACAATAATAAGAATATAAAGTAAATGTTGAGTGTAATGGTGAAAATAGAACAAATTCAGCATCAGCAGCGATGATATGCAAATGAACGAGGAATCAGGAGGTGCGTAAAAAAAAAAAATAATAATAATAAAAAAGAGGAGAAGGGGCATGTATATATACATACATGAATAGGTTCACATGACCGGGAAGAGGAGATGAGTCATAATATCCCCTACAGAAGGGGGGTTCATTGCCGAAATGAAATGCACGGGGAGGACGCACGCACAAACAGAGAAAAAGAGGGATTAAAAAAAAAAACGCATGCTGCTCAGAGCGCCATCTTCGGAGTGAGGCGGGCACTTATTTCTTGCACACATGCAGCCATATGTTTTTAATTGTGTGCTGACTGTGTGCTCGAGGGGGCTGTGTGTGTGTGTGTGCTGGTGGGCATGACGAGACGAAATTGTGAGGGTTTCATTTCCAGACGGCAGTTTGGAATGAAAAGGGGGGTGCTTGCGGACACTTTCAGGCTGTGAAGGGACTCGGTTTCGCGTTTTAAAACGTGCGCACACGCACTTGGATTAAATAAAAAGAGTAAAAAAAGGGAAAAGTGAAGGTAGAGGATTGATAATTGTGTGACTGTGTGTGTATCTGGCGGTGTTTTTTCCTCCCGGCGTCTCACTCAGCGGCGTGTTCTTCCAGGCATTCACAAAGTCCTGCCGGTCTTTCTCTCTCAGAACATATATATATATATATATATGTTCTGTTTTTTGCTTCCCTATCTTTTTCTTCCATGCGTTTATTTATCTATCTATTTACTTTGAGTGCATGTACGCCTTTTTTTTTTTCGTATTCATGCCCCGTGGTCTCTCCCCTCTTACGCCAGCTTCATTTCTCTCTGTGCATGCGTCATGTCCCCACCGGTGTTGTGGGTTTTGCTCTTTTTCTTTTGTTTTCTTCCTTTGCACCCCACGCAGGTGTCTCCGGCGCACGCGTCAGCAACAGCGAAGATGGTGTTGCCTACTCGCCAGGCCGTTGACCGACGCTCCCGCAAGGGCTGCAAGAAGCACCGCCCCGAGATTATCGTCGTGGACCTCAAGGACCACGTGCTGGGGCGCGCTGCCGCCATCGTCGCAAAGCAGCTTCTGCTCGGCAAGAAGATTACCGCGGTGCGTTGCGAGCAGCTGAAGATTGCAGGAACGGAAATCCGCAACAAGATCAAGTACCTACAGTTTCTTCGCAAGCGGAAGCTGTCAAACCCGAAACTCGGGCCCTTCCACCACCGCAGCCCCTCCGACATTTTTCTTCGCACGGTGCGTTCAATGCTACCCCGCTACACCAAGCGCGGTCAGAAGGCGCTGCGCCAGCTGGTCGCGTACGAGGGCATTCCCACGAACGTTGTGCGCACCGGTGGCCGTGTGGTGATCCCCAAGGCGCAGCGACACTACTGCTACCGTAGTGAGCGTCCCTACACGGTGCTGGGGAACATGTGCAAGCACGTTGGCTGGAAATACAGCGATGTTGTAAAGAAGCTTGAGACAGCCCGTGTGGAGAAGGCAGCCCGCCACCACAAGAAGACGGAGAAGTTACGCGCCGCCTGGAAGTCTGCGCGCAAGGAGGCTCTCTCGAGGGTCTCCAAGAATAAATTGGAGGTGCTGAAGAAGTTTGGCTACGCGTAGGGAAAAATGCGACGGTGCCTGTGATGGATGCTTGTGGCCTCTTTTCGTCCCGTTTTCGCATCTTCCGACGTTTTTATTTTTGCCGGCGATGGCACCAGTACCCTCCTTGTTTTTATTCTTGTTTTGTTTTTTTGGGAAATACGTAAGGCTCCCCTGCAATATATATATATATATATATATATATATTCTTGTGTGTGGTGGTCTCATTTTTTGAGTGCGCGTCTGTTTGTCGATTGCCGTCTTGGTGCTGCTCTTCTGGTCGTGGTCGCAGAATACATGAGTTTTCCCCAACCCCTTTTTGTCCCTCGTTGAAACAAACACACACAAGTGGGGATACTCCCGTGGAGCAGCGCGGAGTGAGGCCCGAATTCTCTTTAGAGGCATTGGCGGGAGGGATTCCTGGTGAAGACGAAGTCCTCACGAATAAAGGGGGAAACAAACAACAAAAAAAAACAACTGCAAAAAAAAAGAAAAACGAAAGGAAAAATAAAAGGAGGGATACAGTGTTAAAGCGATGAGTAGGGCGCCACGCAACGGAATCGCCTTGCAGCGGCATGCCACGTTGGATAGAGGCGCGCCGTACCAACGACAGCGTCTCCCACCCGCTCCTCACAGCAGCGGCATGTCGTTAACTGCGAGCGAAAACAACAGCCGTGGCCCCAGGCGTCTGACGTTTAACAACTTTGCCACATTCAACGCACGAGAGAAGAAGTTACCGCCCGATGCAAATGCGAGGGCTGCCCCCAACACAAAGCTCTGGCAGCTACAGGAGCGAGCTTCATTTTACTGCCATAAATGTCGAAGGGACAACATCATCTCGGACACCATCGCCGTGGATGCGGTGCACCAATTGATGCTTTGCACACGGTGCTTTATTCGTATTATTCGACCTCGTTCTTACCGTCCAAGCCGTGTTGTGCCTTTTCCATCCCTTCTTTCGTGGCTAAATTACAAGCCCTCGAAGGTGATGGAGATGTCTGAAGACATCGCCAGCCGCCCCGCCGAGGCCGTGGCGCCGTCAGGCGAGCGCGTCGCCAACCCAACCCTCGGTGGTGGTGATCGGCCCACACACATTCAAAATCTCCCCGCTATAGCAATGAAAACAATTCCCTCTGTACGTGGCGATGTAGCGCCGACTGACAGAGGCCCAACATTGGCCCGGCAGCAGGATGAGATCCATCCATGTTGCCGCGTGTGGGGACGTTGTATACACGGTGAGACTTGCTTGTTTCGTCGTGCGCCTTACGATTTATGTCTTGGCTTTTTGATGGGTTTGTGCCTTGGTGACGAGGAGAAATGCCGGTTTTTACACCAGCATGTTTTCAGTCTGCCGAATGCGGCTGATCCGGTGCCTGCGGAACGTCGAGCGGAGGATTTGGAAGACGCGGAGAGTGCGTGGGGCAAATGGATTGCACGCCGGAAGAATAGTCCGAATTCGGCAGAGTGGCAGCTGTGGCACAACGGGCCGGTGCAGGACCTCCTCGACGCGTACGCCCCCGTGACATCTGAGAAGGAGGAGGAACAAAAAGAAGCACGGAGCGGTGGGAAACCGGCTATCAAACTCAACTTCGCTGACATTTCTGCGGCCCTTCAGGGGCTTAAGCAATAACACACTGAGGTAATTAAGGAGAACGGGGGGAATTTTATTCAAATTTAGGTCGTGTCAAATTTCAACTGGTTTGGCCCCGTTTCCCTTTTGCTTGTGAGTGAGTGTGTGTGCGTGCGTGGCTCCTCTCTTTCACTCCTATCCACACCGTGGGGGGAGGGGGGAGGACATGCGAGGATGTCGTACGGGATGTTTTGGATTGTGCCCACTTTTTTTTGCCTCCGTTTGCATCGGACTTTAGTTTTCTTTTTCTCGCCTCCAACGCACACTCGAACTTCAAACTCAAACATTTCATTTTTTTTTCTTTTCTGCAAAACGCACGTGTGCACTAAAATCTATCACGCGGATGATCAGCACGGGCTGGGAGGTTTATGTCTGTGAGGATAATTAAAAGGAAGGCATAATGCAACGGTGCATTCTCGCACGGGTGGTAAATTCCTTGCCATCTTCTTTGCATGGCATCACGAGCAATAATGACAGTAAACACAAGGTTTTCTTCCCACTTCGCCAAGCCGTTGCGGAACCGTCAGTTGACACCAATACTGAGGCCTATCGGCACTTGGCGCATGAATTGTCACTCTTGTCACAGGAAGAGTTTGGTCGTCGGTTGTATCGTTTTAGCCGAACAAACTTTGATCCTACCCAAACTACGGTAGTTCACGCACTTGTGTCGGAGTTGATTTCTCGACGTGTGCAAGAGGTAAGTATAAAGTGTGTCCGTGAGTATGCCCATCTGGCGCATGTCGCTAAGCTACACAAGCTCTGCTTAGATGTATACTTTGCTCGTGCAAACCTTACGACGATCGGTTCTGTGACGGAAAACAATGACACGAAGGTTGGTGACTTTGCCGTCCCAGACTTTGTCGTAGACAGTGCGTACGCCCTTTGTAGTACTTCTGACCTGATTCGTTTAGCTTCTTACTGCGTAAAACACCTACAGCAGGTACCATCCCTCGGTTGGGAAGTGATGAGTGCCTTCTCCCTGGTTCGTGCGTTTTGGCGCTGCATTTGCGTAGCCTCAATTCACGGACGACAACAGGATGCAGAGTACAAGCAGCCCTTAAGGATGCCTCTTACATTTATGATGAG
>NW_001849200.1:0-3821 GCF_000209065.1 Trypanosoma cruzi | reverse complement strand
ACGGGCAATGTTACGTGATGGGTGCAAACTTGGCATAAGTGTGTGGAGCATTGTACTCATGGCAGCAGGTGAGACGCGAGCTGCGGATTTGGCCCTCGCCGCCTTTACACAGGCGAAAGATGCCCTTGGTGATGGCAGCCACGCCTTGGACCGCCGCGGGAATGAGTACCTGCTGCAGACTGCCATTAATGCACTATCCAGATGCCAGGTTCCTCGCTTTGAGGAGGAATACCTTCAGCCGTGCCACGACCAGCAGCTGATGCACTGCACGAACGAGTTCTATTTCTGTGCGCTCCTGCAACATGCACATAACTCCATGGACCCTGCTAACGGGGCAGAGGAGGTTTTGCGCAGGATGAAAGAAAAGGGGACTCCTCTCACCACCCGGATCATCTCTAGGCTAATGAAGATATATCTGCGTATCGAGTCACCCAAGCTACTGGAGCTGTATCAGCATGCCACGCAACAGCTTGGAACCTTTAGGTCGTCGTGGCTTGACGAGTTGTTATTGTGGGCCGATCGACGTCGCTACGAACTCACCCATGGGGAAAGAAAATATATATTGGATGAAGTGCAACGCGTTCACGGCATAAAGGGCACGCAGGGCGACCTCGGCGGACTACGCACACAGTACGCACTTTTGAAATACGACTATGAATATTCTCCGCTTGAGGTCTTTGCCTCTACATCCTATCCACCAGAGACGGAGCCGACCATACTGGACTCACGTGTTCACTTTCTTCTCAAACACCCTCATTGTGTAGCACATAACATAGAGAAATGGCGCAACGGCTGCACCTTTTGGATCAACAATACAGTTGGCGATGAAGAGAAAGCGCAGCGATTTCTGCGCCTTTCATTACTCACAAATGAGGGTGCAACCACAACAAATGGAGAGATAAAACCCGAAGAATTCCGCTTGTACATGGGACGCATGCTTGAGGCTTTACAAAAAAGTAACAACTGTGTCGTATAGTGCATCAAATAGTATTCTTTTAGATGAAAAATAAAAGTAATACAAAAAAGAAATGAAAAACAGAAACGGTTTCTGATACTGTCGCGCACAGAGGTACGCGGTCAGCTGTCAGTGTTTCCACGCGCTGATGACCCCCTCCTTGCCGAACTGGTGTGCATTTCCCCATGTTCCTCTTTTCCTTCCGCCCTCCCTCTCCCCGAAGCAAGGCTAAGGCAAGAAGCAAGATCTCTCACAATCGTCAAGGAGGAAACATGTGTTCTTGCTGCCGCGTGTTTGTGTTGATTTTCACCATTTTGGCTATTGGCTGCGCTGTGTGTGTGAACATCTTTCCTTTGTTCGAGAAGGAGAGCGACGCTGCGAAGGTAAAGCAGACACTGTGGTACAACCAGACGACCGTTCCAGGTGGCGTTGGTACCAAGGTTGATGTGAGTGATAGTTTGTGTGGGCAGTACAAGCTATTTTTTCAGGTATCAGAGGGCGCGGCTGTGGGTGCGGCAGGCATTGGCCTCGTCGTTCTGGGACTTGCTATCGCCCGGCTCGTTTTGGAAGAAAAAAGCTCCTGTTTGAATTGCACAATGTCCTTGTTGCTTTCCCTTGCGTTCGCCGCTTGCGGAGCATGCGTGGCGCTTATTGTGTATGGGTACATGAAGGGTTACTGCCAGAGCGACGCCGTGCTATCCTCGCAGTACGGTCCCTTTAAGGATCAGGGCTACAAGTTTTCCGAGGCCTTCTACCTCATTTGCGCCGCCTGTGTTTTCTTTTTTGTTTCCAGCTTCTTCCAGTGCTGTGCTTAGAAGTAAAAAGAAAAAAATACGTTTGTAACAACAAACGATCGATATCTAGAGTTTCGATTATTCCACCCACATATTTTCTATTTTTCAGTATTTGAGACCTCAGTGAGGTGTAACCTGTAAATGATGACGTGCGTCAGGAGGAGTTACTTCTTCGTTGCGGTTGTGTTTCCACGCGCTGATGACCCCCTCCTTGCCGAACTGGTGTGCATTTCCCCATGTTCCTCTTTTCCTTCCGCCCTCCGTCTCCCCGAAGCAAGGCTAAGGCTATGAGCAAGATCTCTCACAATCGTCAAGGAGGAAACAATTTCTCCTGCCGCGTGACTGTGTTGATTTTCACCATTTTGGCTATTGGCTGCGCTGCGTGTGCGAACATCTTTCCTGTGTTCAAGAAGGAGAGCAACACGAAGAAGATAAAGCAGACACTGTGGTACAGCCAGACGACCGTTCCAGGTGGCGTTGGTACCAAGGTTGATGTGAGTGATAGTTTGTGTGGGCAGTACAAGCTATTTTTTCAGGTATCAGAGGGTGCGGCTGTGGCTGCGGCAGGCATTGGCCTCGTCGTTCTGGGACTTGCTATCGCCCAGCTCATTCTGGAAGAAAAGAGCTCCCGCTTCACTTGCTGCGCAGCCTCACTGATTTCCCTTGCGTTCGCCGCTTGCGGAGCATGCGTGGCGCTTATTGTGTATGGGTACATGAAGGGTTACTGCCAGAGCGACGCCGTGCTATCCTCGCAGTACGGTCCCCTTAAGGATCAGGGCTACAAGTTTTCCGAGGCCTTCTACCTCATTTGCGCCGCCTGCGGTCTTTTTCTGCTTTCCAGCTTCTTTCAGTGCTGTGCGTAGAAGTAAAGAGCGGCAGCGCCGCACGCGACCCATGGATAGCGCAGGAGGGAAGTGCTGTGTGGCGAACGTATTGTTTGCGCACTGATTTGCCACCTGGTTTTCTTTGGAAACATACGGAAAAGAAGTGTCTTTATTTTTGTTGCTGTTGCTTTTAGTGGTGTTAGCATATTCAGTTTTATGTTTTCTTCTCCTCTGAGCATTTTTGCTTTGCGTGTGCTCGGCAATACCTTTGCCGGAATGCCACCATCAGCGTGGTTTGTGTGAGTAGCCATTCGCTGTAATTGTTTGTCGTATGTTATTGCTTTTTGTGCGACGACAAACCAGTGGTTGGTTTAGTGCGAGTGCGCTGCTCTGTTTGCCGTTGTCGCTGCCCACCGCTGTTTGGCGTGCGCACGTGCGTCCCGGTGATTTGTTGCGCGTGTGTATGGTGCCTGTGTGCGGGGAAGTGACGGTCTGCTGCACCAGTTGTGCTGTGCTCTGCGTGCGAGGGGCACGGGCGCACGTAGCTGGTGTGATATTTGCCTCTTTTTGCTCTGTGGGTGTTGTTGTGGGTTGCTTCTGGGGAAGGAAGGGAGATGTCCGACCGTGACGGGGATGACGACCGGCTGAGTCTGAACTTCGGCGAGGAACAGGAGGAGAGCACCCTGCGCAGTGATGACGAACAGAGCGAGGGCGATGGCGCGGACGTTGTCCTGTCCGGGCGTGCGGCGAGCGGCTCTGCCGTAAGACGCGACGGCAAGGACCGTGTGACTGCGCCGGTGCTGACAAAATACGAGCGGGCCCGCATCCTTGGCACACGGGCGCTGCAGATCAGCATGAACGCGCCGGTGCTGGTGGCCTTGGAGGGCGAGACGGATCCGCTCATCATCGCCCAAAAGGAGCTTCGCGAGGGTGTCATACCGCTCATCGTACGGCGTGTGCTTCCGGACAACACGTATGAGGACTGGCGAATATGCGAACTGGACATCGACTTTGACCGTCCCGCTGACGAGCGATACACAAACATCTGAAGGGCAAGAGCGTGCTGGAGCGGGTGCTTTTCCCTTGTTGTCCTGTCGCGCACAGAGGTACGCGCTCAGCTGTCAGTGTTTCCACGCGCTGATGACCCCCTCCTTGCAGAACTGGTGTGCATTTCCCCATTTTCCTCTTTTCCTTCCGACCTCCCTCTCCCCGAAGCAAGGCTAAGGCAAGAAGCAAGCTCTCTCACAA
>NW_001849199.1:33464-35756 GCF_000209065.1 Trypanosoma cruzi | reverse complement strand
ACCCCGTTCCCTCCATAATCTCTTCTTCGTTCACTGTTACGATCGCTCGCGTTGGACATTTTCCGCATCCGTGTGTGATGCTGCCGCCTGATGCTGGTGAATCTGCACTGTATGCACACACAGGCATCCAACCACATGAAAAAAGCCCCTATATTTGTTACCAGAACTCAAACCACCCCCGCAATTCACCAATTTGTTTCCCTATTCATTCCTTTAATTACTCCTCAATTCTAAGACCTTCGTGGGGCGTCTCTGGATGATATTGACACTTGGTACTGGCGTACCTTTTCGTTCCAGAACGCCGCAATTTCATTGTTGTCCGCGCCGCTCACATTATTGGAGTCGACGACATCACATCCCTGCCAGTCATTCATCGGCGTGCTGTCTGCGTGCTGCACGTAAATCATCTCCCACGACAGTTCTCGGGATAACTCCTCCCAACCCTTAAAATATGCCGCCAGGCACTCATTGAACTGCCGCACAGTGCTGGCGGTGGTGTGATGCCCACCCGCCGCAGCCATCCGCAGCCCAACCAGCGTCATTGGATTTGACTTCACAAAGAAAAAGCCGTCCACCAGCGGAAAGTTCTCCACCTCCGTTACGTACAGCACCCCGCACTCCACATCAATCCTCTCAGAAAAGTGTTCCAGTGGCGGTAAGAAATGGTGCCTGGTGGAGCCCTCCTGTGAGTACACCGCCAGCGCACAGCGGTGGGACTGACGTTGTGGTGATGGCCTCAGCTCCCTCAGTCCGCGCTCTATTGCACTCACAAAAGATCCATTCAAAAATGCAAACACGGTGCACCTTCCAAAATTTTCTGATGTGAGATAATCCCTCAGCCCCGATATGAGAAAATTAAAATCACGCTGCTGCATTAACTTCGCCGACTTGAATAATGTTTTATTTCCGAGGTGAGCAGACACCGGTAAATTGGAAAAAAATTCAAAACCAAACTTTTCACCTCTTGTTCGGATAACCCTCGCAAGCCAGTAGAGCACCTTCATACGATCCCAGGATCCACCAAGTCCCAAACCAATGCATTGCAGGATTACAGAAGAGGTCGCCTCATCGACGGTCTTGTGACACCGTTGAACCCAATTATCATACTTTCGCTCGTCAAAGATATAACGTGGAATAGGTCCCACCTCATCCATTTGGCCCTTCACCACCTGCCAGTGCTCCGCCTGCTCCCGCACGGGCTGATGGCGCCTCATCCAAACGCACATCGCCTTCACATCGCTTTCACCAGGGCAATTCATAAGTATTGTTGTGGCATCCCTCCGCTTCACCCATTCTTTGTAGTTCCTCTCGAGTGGGGGTGACAACAAAACCATGCCCCATCCCCTGGGAGGCAAATCACCAGACGGTGCATCATCCGGCTCTGCCAAATCGTGGATAATATACCCCTTCACCCCACGGTCAGACAGACTCCTCACAAAAGACGCATTACTGGAGTCGCTCATGTACGTCGACACCGTCCTGCTGGTCTTGTCAAACAGGAATGTTCGATCCGCAATAAAGTAAACAACCACTTGGAGTTTCTCGACATCGCAGTGCAGCAGCTGGTAGAGGAGGTACGAGCCGGCATTCATCGACTTCCCGATCCCGGGCGTCCCAATCAACACACGCCGCTCGGGCGTAAAGTAGGTCCCCAGCGTCAGGGCTGGACCACTCGGTCAGATCGCCCTTGACAATCTGCCACACTCGCTCCACCTCACAGTTCACGTAGCAGTCACAAGTGGATTCCACCCCCTTCCGATTCCACGTGCACGGCCATGCCTTGTCCGAGGTGAGCACCATCAGCCTGAGACGCGGTGCACCGGACTGCTGCGCACCATCATCCTTTTCGAAGGTGTTGCCAACTGCCTTGTACGTCCATGGCTGTGGTGGTTTCCCCTTCTTCACCTCCATTCCCGTCCCCTCGCCGTCAGGAACTTCCACCAAATGGCTCCACCTCGCATTGTACACAGACTCGTAGAACCCCTCCAGTTTATTCGATGCACTCATCTTCATTGAGTTCCTCACGTCTTCAAGGAATGGATCCAAAGAAACCTTAGTGATGCCATGAACACCTGCCTTTACCCCCGCAGCAGCTTCTAGCCAGTCGATTAGGGTATTTACACCATTCTCCTCAAGCTTGCGTACATCTTCATCAAAAACCACTTTATTCCTTAGATCATTCCCGATCCTCTTGTAATGAGATGATGCGTGTATTTCGTTCAATACTCCCGCATCGCGGATATACCTCGTGGGGTCCTTTAAGAACTCCCTCAGCAAACACTCCTATTCGTG
>NW_001849199.1:31883-33364 GCF_000209065.1 Trypanosoma cruzi | reverse complement strand
GCGACGGTCACGGAAGAAAAGCAGTACCCGCATGCAACTGCCGGCACAGAGCACTAAAGGACCATCCAGGTGCACTGCAGTACGCACACCGCGTGCGTGTGTTCGTGTGTGCCTGCAAGTACGCAAAGGAAGAGAGGAGTAAAACACGTGAAGCCACAAAACAAAAGAACACAGCAGAGAAGCAGGACAAAAAAAACACAAGAAGAAGACTGACGGGACCCAAGACGGCAATGCAGCCCAAGCGGTGGGAAATGACAGGAGATTTATTTCCCTTTTTTTTTTTCCAAAGGAGAACGCTCTTCGTGGAACCGTTATTTTCTCCCGCACACACAGAAGCACAAACAAATGAATCAAGCAAGCAGCTTTTCCGCAGAAAATCTTTTTTCTGGTGCTTCAAAGCGTTATGTCTGTTTTTTTTGTTGTCTCTTTTTTCTTTGTTTTCCTGCAGGAGATTTAGAAATAAGACATACTCGTCCCCGTCGCTTCAGCCCCCCGGCGTCCACGCGTCATTTATGTTCCACTGGGGACGCTCCGTGCGTCCCTTTTACTGTTGATGACAATTTCTTGTATTTTATTTTTCCACCGGCGCCACCGGCGTGGCAGGAAATGCCAAGAGCGTCGGTGGTCGGTGGACGGAAACAGTGAATAGACCCCGCCACCCCCCCAGAAGGCTCCACCACAAAATAAATAAATAAAGAAAGAAAATAAAATAAAAAATAAGGAAAACCGCGGCGCTGGCACAAAAATAAAAGTAAATAAAAATAAAAAAACGCTCAATAAAAATATATATATATTGTCTCGCACAAAAAAAAAAGAAGCATAAAATAAAATCAACAGCATCCACGTGATACGCCAAGTAATCCAGAGAGTGTGCGCGTAAAGATGCATGTGTTCCTGCTCGTGGCAATGGCCCCACTCTGTTACACTCCGTAAAGGGCCGCAAAGCCCCACAGCCCCAGCAGCAGCAGCCAAGGCATAGTCCCACGCATCGAGGTGTCGGGTCCACTTCCACTTGAGGAGGAGGCACTCCATTGTATGGTTCTTAGCTCGGCAGCAGTTAATATGCGCTTGTACAGCAAAACGTTCTTCACCTCCACGCTGCTGCCTCGGTCACCTTCGTCGCCCCCAAAGTAGAACTCCGAGAGTTGAATAAACCGCGTCTCAAGAGTTGGCATCGTCTCGGAGCTCGCCACCACAACGCCATCCAAGTACACGGAGCCTCTGTTGTCCCGCAGCATGATCGCCACCTGGTATTCTCTCCCCGGCTCCCACGTGCTGCTCGATGTCGTTGTATTGCCGTATAACGACACCTCCCACTTCCCCTCCGCGGTGCAAGACAGCCCAATAAACCCCCTGCGATTAGAATGCTCCAATTTCACACCCAGCAGAGGGACGCTGCCCGCCGGCACCCTCTCGATGACCGCCATCGCCACAAGGGAGAAGTTGTAATCCACAAAGGTGTACTGCCTGTTCAATTCCTC
>NW_001849199.1:10530-31783 GCF_000209065.1 Trypanosoma cruzi | reverse complement strand
ACCTCACCCTTAACCAAATGGATGTCCCCTCCACCCTCAATCCAATGCTGCGTGGTAGGATCAAAAACAAAGTAAGAGCTTCCCACAAGAAGGAACAGCTCATTGCCCTTGGAAAGTGACGTGGGTAGAATCGCCATGCCCAACCCGTCCTTTGGGGTTTCTCTGTCAAAGACGGTGTGTGCATTCCACTTACTGGAGGTGATATAGGCGACCATGGACGACCACGGCTCCGTAGCGTTGAGGTACCCCGCAACAATATCAATCGCAAGGGTTTTGGCGGCTGGATGCTGCGGAGCACTATGCCACTTCCGGCCCTCAGCAAGAGCAACAATCACTCCTCCAGCACTGACAATAGAGGGTGAGACAAATGCATCCCTCACATCGCCCGGCCCCGCCCCCTCTTTCGGCAGCACCGACGTCTTCTGCGGCAAAAAGACACCGACCCGTTGCGGCAGCCGCACATCACCTGAATTGCTGTCCTCAGCGGCTGCGGGACCACAAGTGTTGCAGCACATCATCACCACAACGAGGAGGAGCGGCACCGCAGAGCAGAAGTGATGCCGGGACATGTTGGGCCTCTGCAGCTCACTCTCTCCCCCTTCCCTCCTCCTTCCGCTGGATCCGGTCACGCGGCGACGGTTGTGTGTGCGGGGTGCCTTCACTGCAGCAACACGTGAGAGCATAGAAATATGTGTGTGGGCGGTGTGTGTGCGTACTGTTGGTCCTTTCAGAGCCTTACAATTTCACAGTAGCGATTAGCGTCTAGTCGTAACTTCCTTCGTGGAGGGGAGAAACAGACAACAGCGGCAGAAAGGCAGCAAAACAGCAGTTCACACCGCCACCACTCAAAGCGAAGCACAACATCGGCGTCCCCGCAGCCATTGTTCTCCAGCACATCTCAACAGTACACAAAATTTAAGAAAAACAAGTGAGCAGCCTCCCAATGGGGGACCGCGGGCAATGGCCCTGCAAATAAGCCAAGCGACAGGGAGCCACGTGTGCAGTGAGGAACACGAGAGTTGCACTGCAACGACACGGCGGCGTGACAACCCGTTGGGAGCATCGATGCAGAACAGCACATCGCCTGCAAGAAGAGTTGCTTCTCCCGCTGGGTAGAGAGGAAAAACGGCCTCAGCAGCCCAATGATGAGAGGTCGCCTGCACCTCCTCACGGCACCTGCAAGCTCGGCAGGCACAAAGATGCAGGTGACGCTCTGCTGCACGCATTGCGGCCGTTGCACATCCTTCACAATGGCAATCGCATCTTGTGGCACCACACGCCGCAGTCGATGTGCACAGTCTCCGTCTCACTCCCTCCTGTCCCTCTCCCTGAGAACTCATCGGTGGCCGTGGCACACCCACCGACGTGTCAGCAAGCATCCAGCTGTTTTTACTCTCTTTCATTTCGTGCGGCGACACCAACCTCATACGCCAACTTCTTTCCCAGAAGATCCGCAAAAAACGGCCTTTTCTTTACTACCATCTTCGCACCTCTACTTATTTCCAAAAAAAGAGAGTCAAAAAAAGGAATAAAAGAAGAAGAAGAAGAAAAAAAATGAAGCCTTTTCTCCTCTCTCTTGCCTGCACCCCACCGTCGATGTAAAATAAATCAGCGTCAGACTTCACTGGGAAACCACGGATGCAAAAGGAGAAAGCATTTTCCATGCATTCACTGAGCCCGACACCAAAGACGACGATAGCCCCTCCCTCCCTCCTCCCCTCTCCATTCATTCGCTACCGTGTGTTATGAATGTTCTGTTGTTACAAATGCCTCCGTCAAGCCCCTCCTTTTGTGCTTTCCCGCCAGTCAGTTGGGTGTCGAATCAAACGTATCCTTTGTGTGTGTGTGTGTGTTCCTCACCCATTGCGCAATAAAAAACCAAAAAAAAAGAAGGTAAACATCCAACTAAGATGCCTCCTTTAGAACACCACAGTCAGAAACCAAAACCGTCTTGCTTGGCTTGCCGTGTGGTGTCCCAACCTCTTCAATAGCCTTGACGTGGTCAAACCCCCTTAGCACCTGTCCAAAGACAACGTGTTTGCCGTCCAACCACGGACAGGATACGGTGCAGATAAAAAACTGTGACCCGTTTGTGTTACGCCCGGCATTTGCCATGGAGAGTATCCCTGGCCCTTTATGTGCACCGGCCTTTGAGTCAAAGGACTCGTCTTTGAAGCGGACGCCATAGATGGAGCAGCCGCCCGTCCCGTTGCCTTTTGTGATATCCCCACCTTGAATCATAAAGCCGGGAATAATGCGATGGAAAACAGAGCCCTTGTAGTGCAAAGGTTTTCCCTCAGGCGTTTTGTTTTGGTACCCACGACAAAGCTCACGAAAGTTACGTGCTGTAATGGGAACTGTATCGTCAAATAGCTCCACTTCCACTCTTCCTATCGGTTTCATGGACGCCGATCCAAACCATGTGTAGCCCTCTTGAACAGCTGTGTCAAGATAGACAACAGAGTTACGAGCATTCTGCGGATACGGGCTCGTGTACGCCCCCGCAGCATGCACAGAGCCACCTATAAACAAATTCATCGCACCTCCAAAAAGAAAAGCAGAGAAAAAACGAGGTGGCATTGAAACGTCAATGCTTCTAAAATAAATAAATATTCTTATGTTTGTTTATATATATATATGTATGTATGTATATATGTTTCGATGAATGTGTGAATTCACTCCCTGCGTTATGTTACTGCGGCTGTGCTTGTTCCTCTTTATTTTGGTTTTTCACCTTTCTTCCTGTGAGGAGACATGAAGATGTCATTAGGCGCAGTCCCAAAGTAAAAGGTACACAAACACAACAAACAAATGCCTCTCCCGCTCTTCCCGCCTCAAAAGAACAACATCGACGCATGAAATGCATACACATAAGTGTGCACTTGAGCAGTGTAACCAAAACGAAAAAAAAAAAAAAAAAAAGAGAGGGAGAGAGAGAGAGAAAAAAAGAAAGAGGCTAAAAAAAGATGTAAACACAAATTCGCCTGTCAAACAGCCACCTTTGTGTTTACATCTCACTCTCGCACTCTCTCTCTCTCTCTTTTTGCTTCCAATTGCACATCAAAGGAAAGAGTTTCCCGGACGATAAAAACGACATCCTCCCACAATTCAAACTCACTTCTTGTCCCTCCCTATTCTCTTACGGCGGCGGCGGCTGTCCGTTGGTTTTCTTCCATTCTTCTTTTTCTTTTTCTCTCATTTTCCCCATTGCATTCTTTTCCTCGCCAAACTCCTCTTCACTATTCCTTCATTATTGTTATTGCTCTTCCCTCTTTTTTTTTTCTTCTTCTTCTTCTTCTTCTTCTTCTTCTTCTTTGTTTAATCGAAATTTATATATCCGTCTCCGGTCGTGCGTCGTCATCGGCGTCATCCCCTCCTCCGTGACGACGGCGACGGCGTTTTTGTGGCGCCTCTTCGTCCTTTTCGCCACCATCGCCATCCTCTCCGTCTCCATGGCGTCCTCTCTTTCGGTGTGCCTTGAAGCGGCGGAGGTTCAGCTGATCCACGTCCTGCTTACCAACGTGCAGCTGGCCGCGGAGGTTCCCCATGGCGTCGCTGCTGACATTCTCCGCTGTGGAACGCAATGTCGCCAATACTTCCTTCGGTACTCGTGTTGCCACCTTAAATTCGGCCGGCGTCGCAAAGGCTGCGCGGCGAATGGAAAAGTCAAAGTTAGGGCCAATGTCTACAAGCTGGATGTTGCTGCTCAAAGTTTTAGGCATGCCGGCAGCAGTGCTGGGTTTCTGCAGGGCGTAGTGCCGCATGCAAAGAACCGTGTTTCCTCGTTCCTGCTGCGGCCCGCTGCCGTAACACTCCGTTGACGGCGCCACGCACGCATCCCGGCCATTTTCTGACCTGAGCGAGAAGGCCAAGACGCGATCACATCCGTCAAGGTTGACCTCCGTCTCGGTTCCCCCGCGGAAGAAGTCAATTATTAGGCTCTTGAGGCGAATGAACGCCGGGTCCGCAGCAAACTCGCTTCCCTCAAAGACAAAAAAAGGTTTCCCGCCAAGCGACGCCACATCCATGCCCTTCACCCGCTCCAAGTCCAGACGATCAGCCGCTACGATGCCGAGCTCCACCATGTCTAGAATGTGAAAGTCGAACTGTCTGCCCAGCACAAGGTTGTGCGGCCGCTTCTTGTTGTCGCTTGTGAAGCAGAAGAGAGAGCAGTCGTTCTTAAAGCCAAGAAACTCAAGATGCTCACGACCTTCAAAGGGATGAAAACCGTTCCGCTTTTTCAGTTTCTTATTATACGGCTTCGTGATGGCGGCAAGGTCCGTCATGGCATCATTCACCACACTACTCGTCCGTGAGCCGCGGAGGAATAGTATTTTTTTGGGGTTCTCAACAACTTTGGGTTCATACTTTTTTAGCGCGTGGCGTGTCTTGAGTGTCTTGGGGGCACGGCGCCGGAAGCCGCCTATAGACGACATCAACCGTTCAGAGATCTCCTGAAATAGAAAAAAAGGACACACAAAAAAGAAAAAAGAAAAAAAGAAGGAGGTGGATGAACCCCCAACAAAGGGACTCGGCTCGGGTATCATGGCACCCTCGTCCTTTCGCAACAGCGCAGATATATGTACATATTATCCATGTCTATGTATACATTTATATATATATATATATATAGACGGATAGAGAGAGAGAGAGAGAGAGAGACGTACTTCTCGACGCATGCGTGCGACTCAATGAAGAACCGCCTCGATGACACAACCAATTGTTGGCCGTTGCAGCGACATGACGCCCTCCGGCGATCGTGAGCGCTTCTGCCGGCCTCGTTTTCTTGTGACAAGAAAATTCACGCCTTCCCTCTTCTTATCTTTCTTCTTTTTGTTGTTGTTGCTGCTGCTGCTGCCTTCATCGGCAGGGGCCAAGCCCGAGAACACGTCCTGCTCACGCGAAGAGAGAGCCCCGAGAAGACATCCAATCCGTGACGATATCGCCAGTGAAAGCGCCGCAAGGGAAAGGGTGTCAATGCGAGACACACTCAACTCCACTGCCGC
This sequence comes from Trypanosoma cruzi, assembly GCF_000209065.1. Lineage (NCBI taxonomy): Eukaryota > Euglenozoa > Kinetoplastea > Trypanosomatida > Trypanosomatidae > Trypanosoma > Trypanosoma cruzi. Next base: position 26,777 of record NW_001849199.1, on the reverse strand, counting down.
CGCCTCCCCGCATCGAACCGCAAGCGCAAGAAGTCTTGTGATCGCCCATTGGGGCGGTGTGGCACGGCGTTGGGCGAAGTGCGGCAGCATTTTTTCAAGCGCCATGCGCAGTGCGAGGAGGGCGCGGAAAAACAAGTGGTGCCGGTACACGCGGCGACGCCCACCGCCCCTGATGACTTCATCCATAAGTCTCAGCTCCTCCCGCAGCAACAACACGGCCGGCACACGCTGTACACCACTCGTTTCCATGACGTTTTCCCACCACTTTGCCCACGCACCTCAGCACAACTAAATAAATCGGGAGAATTTTTTTTAAAAAAACAAGAAAAAAAAAAATCATCCGTGCGCATCACCAGCAAACAAAAGGACCCGTCAAAAACAAGAAAACAGAGACAGCAAAGATGGAAAGAAATGAATTTGTGGAAAACCGCCAAGTAAGAAGGAAAAAAAAAAAAAAAAAGAGTCTCACTTCGTCCCCGTGATGACCCGAACAGCCCGCTGACCCTCAAGCCACGTCTCCAGCTCCCCACTGCAAAAAGCATCCGCATCGGCTGCACGCATCGCCCACAAATCAAGCTGCTCGAACCCAAGACCCCCTTTTTGACGCTGAATGATTTCCTTAACAAGACTCATCACCTCACCGTAGTCGTTTGCGATGGCAGAGTAAGAGATGTGAAGCTCCCTCAAAGTGGAGGATACCTGCTCCACCAGTGTCAAGAGAGGCCGCAGCAACAGCCTATTGTGTGCAAGGGAAAGCACCTCAAGGCGTGGAGCATAACTCGCCCGCAGAGCCCTTCCAAGAAACTGCAACCCGCTACACCCCTTCTTTCCCTCCACGCCAATGTCGTTCCCGTCTAACCGCAACACACGCAGAGAAAAGGGCCCTACTTTTTCAAGGGCGTTCGCCAGTTGCAGCAAACCCTCATCCCGGATGTCACATATAGAGAGGTCCAGTTCACATAAAAAAGGCAGCACTATCGTCAAGTTTAGCTTCTGGACGCCCGTACCAATACTGTTTCCCGCCACACAAAGCGAAGACCCGGCAGCAAGTGAAACAAGCGCCAGACGCTTGATGTCGTGAGTGGTCAAAGCATTGCCCCGAAAAGACAAAAGGTTCCAGCGTCGTTCCTTTTGACTGAGTACTCTGCACAGCCGCTGCAAATCACGCGACCCAAGTTCACACTGATCCAGCAAAATACCACGCAGGGCGGTAAGCCTCAAAAGCATAGCAGATGCGACAACCCCGCATTTCTCCAAATTGTGACCGCTGAGATCCAACTCGCTTACGGTTGCCCGAAACGCCGCGGGGGCGTCTCGAAGGTGTTCAAATGAAAGGTTGCTCAAGAAATTGTTGGATACGTCAAAAGTAAAGGATGCACGTCCCAAAAAGCCATGAAGGTTATTGAGAAAGTGATAAAGATGGTCATCTCGCAAGCGACAGAGTCCCATATCAACGGAGAGCAACGAACGGCATGTTGCCACTGCGCCGCCCAGTTTTGCCATTCCCTCACTTATCCCACTGTTGCCACGCAGGGAAATTCGGCGTAAATGCTTTGCCATATTTAAGTAGGAGACAATATCATCAACGTCTTGTATTCCACAATCCTCAAGTCGTAATTCCGTTAAGCTATCCACCATCGTCATGGCGCGCAACAGTGGGGAGATCACGACGTGTGCCGGAATACCTCCCAAACTGAGACGCCCCAACGTCCCTGTGTGAGACATCAGCGTTTGACTGAGCTCCTCTACCACACGCTGTGCGTCGTGTGGGTCCGATGTACCAGAAAACGTTACACTCTGAAGCGTCATGTGACGCAGCATGCAGCGTAGCCCGCCATAACGATCCCCTGTAAGCGAGGCCGAGGAACTGTAGTCCCTCACCATAAGGCGAACCGGGCATCCGACACACGCTGTTGCATGGGCAAGGCACTGGCACACATCATCGCGCCCACCAGACGCGGGACAAATTTCGGGTCTTCCAAAATGTACTCTTTTGTGCGTTAAAGAGTCCCTGCCACATGCACCGGACAAACAACAGCTCTTCAGCGACTTGCGTGGAAGAGACGCCTTGAGGAGCGAAAAAGCGATGTGTCTTACACGTGTATCATGACTGCGGCACTCTGTCGTTCTCTCTTGTCTGCTTTGAGCCTCACAAAATAGCGAGTACCAGAGTGTCAACTTGTATGCGGCATCCAAAGTAAGCTGCTGTTTTTGCATCTTAATTTAAAAGTAAAAATTAAGAAATTAAAAAAAAAAAAGAAGAGGAAGTAGGAAGTAGGGGGGTTAGGGGGTTGGGTACAATGGAAATGGAAAACACAGCTGGATAAAGGGAAGAAAAGTTATCCATTTCCCCCACATCCCACCCCATATGCAAACGCACACACACACACACACACAAAAAAAAAAAAAAAAGCAAAAAAACAAGCCATTCGTATGAACAGTACGAGCAATAAAAATGTTATTCACATGGCATTCACCGGGATTCGTGACGGATAATCGAGCACAGAGACAGCTAAAGAAGACTGAAAAAAAAAAAAAAGAAGCTTTTCTTTCCTCTCTCTCTCTCACTTTCTCTGTGTTTGTTGATGTTTAACTGAACGTGCCGCCCTCCAACTTGACATCTACTGGAAGAAGACGAGTAATGCTTTTACGGCACTTCTCTTGGTGCCGCTCTATCAGAATCGCCATATCCCGCAGCAAAAAACTACAGGGACCACTGTACAGAAGCCCCACCGCACGGTGCAAGAAACCCATAATTTCTGTCACGGCCGGTGACATATGCACTTGAGAGTAGTATATAATCCACCTTTCGAACAGCTGTGCCTGCCCGAGTGTGTTGACGGCCCAAATGAGACACAACTCCATATTTGGTTCCTGATTCATCCATGTTCGAAGCACTTGCTGTCCCTTGTGGAATAAACCTCGCATACCCCGTTCAATCCTTGAACGTGGCGACGCCCCTCCGTCTGTGCGAATTCCAATCTCCATCTCTAACGCCGTTGTAAGCTCTTCCGCTGTCCTTAAATATTTTCGAAGGCTTTTTGTGACGGTTTCGGTATTGTTCAGGTTCGCCACCGCCCGCAACTTCTCCATCGCCCCGCAGAGGGCGGTCAGGTAACGTATCTTCGGGCCCGTGTGTGTGAGGGCGGCGCCTCCCCCGTTCTGGTACCACACCTCCTTCCCTACATACAGATCAGGTGCCACGAAGGCACCTTGCCTTATTGAGCGTTCCAAAAGACGCATCAGCCACAATACCCGAAAGGTGGGATTGAGAGGCACCCTAAACTCCTCGACAGGTACAGGCTTTGGCACATACTCCAGAGGGAATGTGGGAAACTCACTTTTGCCCTCTTTCGCCCATCGATTGCAGTTGATCCCGTCTATTCTGCGCTTAACCTCCTCCGCATGGCCTCGAACCACATCGGCGTGTCCGCGGGGGAGGTACGGAGCCACAGCGTCCAATTCGTTCTTTGCTGCGACGTACATCTCAACAGCTGTCTCAGTCTCCCCTGACAAGTCCGCTGCAGTCGCCTGTTGCAGGACAGTGAGGGCCTGGGCGAGGCTCTCCAGTGTTATATTCATTCACCCTAAAAAGTAGGAAAGAGCAAAGCGCAAAAAGAAAAAGAAAAAGAAAAAAATAAAATGATATTCACACACCACAAGGCGTAGGAACACACGCAAAAAAAAATAAGATATTCGGAACACTTTTTTTAAAGAAAAAAAAAACATGACAATTAGTTGCAACAAAAAAAAAAATTTAATTTCAAAAAAACGCAAATAATTGCTCTTATTTTTTTTTCTTAACGCAGACGACGGGCCTCGCGCTCTGTCTCCATGAGCGAAAGCATGTCGCCCTCCTTGCACGGTCCCTTCACGTTACGCACAATGGTGCGGTTTGCATCCGGTGAGCCCTCCTCTGCCATGAGACGGACACGAACCTGCGTCACATTGCCACGCGAGCCAGTGCGGCCAAGCACCTTGATGATGAGACCAACCTGTGCCTGGTCCGTCTGCTGCACAACAACCTCCTCCTGTGGGGCCTTCTTTTCCTTTTTGGTTGCTGCAACCTCCGTCATGACTAAAGAGCTAATGACACAGCAGTAACAAAGAAATAAAAGGGGAGAAAAAGAAGCAAGCATCAAAAAGAGGCCAATATATCAGTCATCCAAAAAAAAAAAAAGACTCACAAATCTCCCAGAAAAAAAAAAAACGAACAACAAAACAAAACGTCAACAAAATCAGCATCAGGAAATGACAAAAGAAGAAACAAAAATAAAATAAAAAACCGGCGTCCAAACAAAAAAAATCTTAACGCAGACGACGGGCCTCGCGCTCTGTCTCCATGAGCGAAAGCATGTCGCCCTCCTTGCACGGTCCCTTCACGTTACGCACAATGGTGCGGTTTGCATCCGGTGAGCCCTCCTCTGCCATGAGACGGACACGAACCTGCGTCACATTGCCACGCGAGCCAGTGCGGCCAAGCACCTTGATGATGAGACCAACCTGTGCCTGGTCCGTCTGCTGCACAACAACCTCCTCCTGTGGGGCCTTCTTTTCCTTTTTGGTTGCTGCAACCTCCGTCATGACTACTAGACGACCTTTCAAACAAAGCAATAAATAAATAAACACAACAGCAAACAAACGGAAGCATATATAAATGTACATATTAGCTTTATATAAAAAAGAAATAATGGTGGAAATAAGAGTTTCATCCTGTAAATCTCACCATAAACAACAAAACACCCACCAACCTCAATATATATATATATATATGTCCCTTTAAAGTAAACAGAAGCAAATACAGAATAATCCTTTGATGATTGGAATAATATCTTCCTCAATGGCCTTAGAAACCCTTTGATAGAGATTCATTCAGCAGTCGCATAAGCCTAATTTTCCCTTCATCACTCAATCGCAAGGCGCAACTGCTCAAATCATGCAAAGAAGGACACTTTGCGTCGGAATACACATAGCTCATTAAATAAACGTAGGTGAAAACCCCCATCATCCCCTGGCAGTCCATGCGATCTGTAATGCCACCATGACCGGGGATGAGGTCACCGAAATCCTTCAGTTTGAACGCCCGCTTTAAACCACTGGCAAAAAACCCGCCAAATGGGGCCAACAAGGACGCGAACGCCGCAAGCACAAGGGCATGTTGCTGAGCCTTGGAGCATTGAATAGTCGTTAAATAGTTTCCCGTTAGTTTTTGAATAAAAGACGGCAACACAATTGCCCTCTGGACAAACAACGGATCCTTTTCGCAATGCATTGACGAATGAAAATCTACCTTTGGGCAATAGAGCTCCGGAAAATAACCAAGAAACCCGGCAAACCAAAACGACCATGCCATTGTAAAGAGAAAGGCGCCCAAAAACCCTTCCAATGTCTTTTTGGGTGACAAAGCCAAAAGCCTCGTTCTCCCAAACATTTTACCGAATGCGTAGGCCCAAATGTCATTGTTCACGACGCAGCTTACAGGAAGCAAAAACCAAATCATACCTCGCATCATGTTTTTAATTTGAATCCCACCTTGTATAACGGTAAACAATAGAGTCATTACAATCCATGTAAATTGTATGAACTGATAGCGATACATGCCTTTTCGCAGACTTAGTACGAATCCTACAATACCAATCATAGGCAAGCCAAACGCAAACATGCCAAAATTGGCGTAATACCTCAAAAGCCATGGGAATGTCGCGACCAGTGGTTCACGAATGCTATGACTCGTCACTAAAAATATGGTCGATCCCAGAAACCAAAGCTTCAAGACAAACATTGATACAAGTTGCCTATCCTTCCGTGCACGCTGGTTTATTCTAGTAATCTCGTAAAACATTGTGCACTCAATGGCAATGACAAGCGGAATAACCACCTCCACACCCAATGAAATGAGTACAAGAAATACGTACGCCATGGCAATCGTAAATATGGTTCGGTTGATAAAATCCTTGTAGGTCCGCAGTTTTTCCGGAGCCTCGGTTTTTGGCGGCAGTGACTCTATTGAACTAAGTGAGCCTGAGGCTGTCCTCTTTAGCGGGGACAAAACACGCTTAGAAAGACCCTTATTCATTGTAAGGTACTTTTGTAATGCTCATTGGGGTTCGAGCATTTGGAAGAAATAAAACCAAAAAAAAAAAGAACGAAGAAAAAAAAAAATTTGAAAAGGGGAAGAATACAAAATCAAAAATAAAAATTAAATAAAACATGTAGCACAGACCCGCTGTTTCAAAGCGTGCAAGTAGCAATAACATCAGCCAACACCGCGTCCAGCCCCCTCTTCCCTCCCCCCAAATAAAAAAAAAAAAAAAAAAAAACAATTTGAAATTATCCGCAAGATTCACACGGAACAAATAATAATAATAAGTGGGTTGAGTTCGTCTTTTATTGTCTTTACATTCCTTCCATTTTTCCTCGTGTTACACACACACAAAAAAGAAAAAAAAAAAAAAAAGAAAAAAAAGAAATGCATTCACATTGCGCAATCCCTGGCAACAGACGGGTCTTGGATATGCAGCAGCTGTTGCCCGGTGAATTGACAAGTCACCTCAGATCTCTCCGTTTTGTTGTTGTTGTTTTTGTGTTGTTGTTTTTTTTATATATATATATATGAGACAGTGGCGACATCACAAAGTGAAGCTAGAAGCTAACTCGATATAATCGGCTACGTGCACGAATATCCCCTCAAAAGTGAAAGTGCTTATTGTGGACGCGGTCAGAGAAATCAAACTAACCAGAAAAAAAAGAAAGAAAGAAAGAAAAAAAAAGGAAAATACAAAATTGGGACTAAGCCCTTACACCTTTTTCCCGGTACCTCTTAAAACAAAACAAACGACGGCGCAGTTCCTTCCTCATCAATTCAACCTCTTCTGAGCCCCCATTCACGAGAACAGAGGCGTTCTCCGTGGCCCGCCGGCCCAAGTAATGAATAGTCTCCTTCACAGGGCCATAAGGAAGATACTTGAATACGCGAAATCCCGCTTTTTGCAAGGGAATCGTTAAATGGTCTGCCATACCGTACAGCTGTGCAAACACTGCTAGACCCTTTACGGGAGGGAGCTTGAGAATAGCTTCAGATATTTCCTCTAAAGATTCTTTGTTATGCGTACCAAACAACACTTCAAAGGGTGTATTGGGCAACCGAGTAAATTCCCTCAAAATACGCCTTGCACACGCCTGGTAACATGCGCTGGTTTCCTCATATGTCGGCCACACAGGACTCTTGTAGCTGTATTTAGATGCCGTTTCTCTCTCTTGTACCATATACGCTCCACGCACAACCTTTCCACCCCAAACCCATCCCTCAAGCTCAGACCGCGTCAAATCGTTAAACACACGATCCTCCGTGTATGTCAAATAACACTGATACGTATTGTAAACAGTTGGTTCCTCAAGGTTGAACTGACGCTGAAACTGCAGGGACAATATTATCAATGGCAACTTGATAGAATGTTTGTTCGGCATCAAACAGAACACGCACCCGTAAATCCTTAGCCGTTCGTACAATAACAGACAAACGCCTATGCAATGCCCGCCAAAGCTCGCGCTCTTCTTCCGTGAGTTTTGGAAGCTTCTCAACGATAAGCTTTTGGACCGGTGTGGGCTCCATGGAAAGAACCGCTTCTGAAACCACCTTCTTGAACTGATAATAGTTCACTTTGCCTTCATTTTTCTCATCAAGTGCCTTAATGACAGCCTCCGCCTCTTCTTCCGTGTATTTGCGTGCTGAACCATAAGCCGTAAGTCCTTTACGTAATTGATCATAAGTAATGTATAACTGATACTCTTTGTTAGTCCCCATCACGACACGGCATTCCTCGATAGGAGGAGGTTTTTCATTAGTAAAATTTTGCACCCAACCGGCGTGCACCGAGTGAAGTATAGCCGAAACGCGGGCGAGTAGCTGCGGATCACACATGCCCGTAACTTTCACAGCCGCCAGGCCTACCCCATTTACGGGCTGATTGAGCGAAGCATGCATAACGCACATAACATACAGCTTCATATTCTCATCGTACAGCTCCTCATGAGAAGAATAATTCACCGTTGTTTTGTGAACGAGAGAAGCCATGGATAGGTTTGGGGCCTCTTCCAAGCCGGGTGGCGGGGCAAATCCCGCGACGTCTGCCTCGGCAGCATAATCAAGGACAGAGCCAATTCCCTGCCTTTCAAGGGCTTTCACCGTACTCTTCAGCCCACGCTCATCCTCTCCGGCACAAAAATGGCCATATGCCGTCATCTTCACGATAATGTTGTAGATAAGAAAAGGACCCAAAACAGACTCTGATTTCTTCATCAAATACACCGCGTTCCTGGAAAAAAATGAAATTTGGCATATGCGAAGCACCACTAAGGCCCGCACTAACCACCAAAAAGATTTCTTCCTAAAGACAGTGTCATCATTGAAATTTACCGGCTGAATTGTGCGTGAAGGTGGAGATACGTTCCGTGCACATTTTGAGGCTAATCTGGCATAACCACGAAACATCGTTTTTGACTTTGAACTCTCCGTGTTACAAATGTACCTCACCCTCTCTTGTTCCAGCCTCCTATTTCCTTTTTTTTCCTTTTTTTTTTTTTTTTTTCCTTCTGTTGCGTGGATGTTGAAGAAAATAATAGAAAAACACGGGGAAAACCAAGAATGCGGAATCACTTCTGATAAAAAGGCATGATCACCGCTTTTACTGAGGTTACGTCTTTATGGCTTCTCTGAAAACATAATGAAAATGGGAGTGGCATTATTCTTGGTTAGTTGCTTCTGTCACCTGCCCAACTCCCACCCGACCCACGCAAAATCCCATCACATGTAAAAACATAATTGGTAAAGCCACTCGCTGTGTGATAAACAGGTTTCTGCAAAGTCATATCCAAGAAGATATTGCCCGTGTCTATCTTTGGAATGTAGAACTCTCCATATAAATTAAATATGATAAGCAAATTTCCAAATTCCAATGGAAAAAGGGCAGCTGCTTAAGAAAAAAATATATAAACAAACGTCCTTCTCAGAGGTAACCATAGCCTTCATTTCAAATGTATTAGCAAATGTATAAGATATGGCATTCCAAATATTTATTTTTCCTTCACACCCAGATAGAACAACTGAATCGTCGGGACTAAATATTTTTTTCCACACAGCACCCTTCATTTCCCCTCAACGGCTTCAATGTACAGGGATTATAGAGCGTCTGCCACACATGCACCATGGTCACAACTCAGTGAAAGGATGACTCAGTCATTCGCATTATGTTGTTTAGCTAAAGATAACCCCGACTCGCCCATCTAGTAACTCCCCCAATACGGCCCGAAATTTCCCATTTAGGCCAGCAATCCTGCAAACATTTTTGTCCTAAGAGCCAGCGTGTAATAAGTTGGCATTAAAGGAAAAAGCTGCAGCTGTCACGGCAGCGTTATCTTCAACACATTTAATCATCTGAAAAAAAGTAAAGCCCGATAAAATTATCCTTCACCCCCCGTGATGCCACTGCTGTTCATTTTTATCTGGAAAAAATACAATGCACAGCGGAGAATCCAAATTCGCGGTTAGCCAACAAACCCTCGCACCATGCAGTGTATAAATATGAATGGTACAACCATATCGATGGGTTACGGCATACAACTCCAGATCGGGTAAAATTGTGGCACAACTGACGCAAATATTCGAAATAGGTAGGGTCGAAATATCGCTATCATACAAATGTTGATGCCTCCAAAAAATGTGGCGTTCGTTGTTATTTTACAACTGTCCAAATTAGACTTCAACGCAGAGTAATATACGTCCCTTACGCATCCAAAAAAGTAAACGCACGCTGCAGTTAGGTTTCCACATCCTCAGTGCCCTCTCTAGATAAGAGATGATCCGCTTGATTTATTCATTGATTCAGAATACTGCTCACTCTTCTTGTTCTTTCAGCAAGGTTCACATCTGCTTTCTCATGAATTGGAGCCTTCCCAAAAGAACGTTGAAGACGACGCAAGAAATCATTTGTATTCCCTTACTTTTTTGAGCTACACTCAGCAAGAACCTTTTGAATCAATGCCAGTAATGGTGAACCCTTTTGAACCCAGTCCGGGAGCAAACCTTCAAAAAGTAAAGAAAAAGAAGTAATGAAGAAAGAAATCTCTTTTTGACAGCAAAAAGCTCTCACATCTTGAAAAATAAGTTCTAATAACAAAAGAAAAAAAATATGTAAAAAACGGCTATATGAGTAGACAACATGCAATAAATAGGCCATTGTATTGCAAATACCAGCATCGAGTATTTGATATCCAAATGTACCTCGCACTAAATGGATTCGGCCCTCGTTTCCCCCAGCTCTTTGATACTGACCAAGACCAAGCCACCTTCTCGTGTTAATGCAAGAAATGCAACCGGTAGAATTCGTAAAGCAAGCAATGTCATCAACAAAAGCAGCCTGTATATCGTGAAAGCGGCCACCAGCTGTGTCCATCACCATTTCAAAGACTGCTTCTTTTTTATTCATATACCTTATATCCCACAATTTTATCTCACCAATAATAGAGACTGAAACAAAATTAAAACTGTTTTCCACACAATGAACGTAAGGTATGCACGCTGCTTTGAGTTGAATACCAGAATTAAAGGAACGATGAGTTCGCATATCCTGCAACGATTGCGCTTGAATGGTGCCATTCCTCATTCCACACACTACCACCTGGTTAGCGAGAGGTCCTAGAGAAAAAGTGTCAACCGATAAAATCGGTGTTGTACGAAAAGTGCACATTTTTTGAGGCTTATGAATCGTGTTCTCATGCATGGCGGCAGTAAACAAGCTCCTCCCACAGGCAAGAATAACACAATAAGCACTTTGATTCTCTGAAAATGCATTGGTGCATGAACAAGAAAAACTTGCATTGACCTCAGGAGAAAAATCCCAAACCGCAGTATTTGACGGAGTATCAGAATCCCAAGAGAGATGTTGGAGCCGGTTTTTCCTTACAATGAACATGGCATTACGACCAACACAGTGCATTCCAATTATATCATCAGTGCCACCCGGAATCTTAATAGAGTGAGGCAATAGCCTATGATTTTCCACAATAAACAGCTCCGACTGAGAATCCATGCCACAGAAAGCAAAACGGCCGTCAAAAAGGCTTGAAACTATTCCCTTTGGGGGTAGTTGGTATGTAGTTCGTTTCCAGCCATCTTTTTCGCTACGCAAACAAACTGGCGACAACAAGTATTCTTTGAACCGATTTTTCAATACAACGCGAGAATACCTGAAATCCTGCAAAAGTGGTGGATACAACGTCGTAAGCGAAGAAGAGGAGGATTTCCTAATACCGTTGAAAAGATAAAACCCATTATCATTGATTTCCTTCAGTGTAATTTCTTTGAATTCAGGAGGTGTTTCGTCAAAAAAAGACGCATCCAGCAGTTGAACAGACGAGGGAGACAAACAACGACGTTTATTCCGCCTCACGTTTACATCACCAAAAAACTCCGCCGGATTTCTTTTTACCGGATGTATGTGGAAGTACTTTCTTCTAAAGGGACAATAGATAGTGCCGTATTGTACCTTCACAGCTTCGCCATTGTAAAAAGTAATTGGAGGTCCGGAAGTTGGTACAGCCCGTCCCTCAGCCTGCATATTTCTGGCGTTGTGCCGCAGAGCTGTTCGGAGCTCCTCATCAGAAGACGATGAAGACCAATCCATTGGTATCAAAATCTCCTCCCCGTTTAGATATATATAAAGAAACAGACGGAATGAGAGAGACTAAAACCAACAAAACATGGAATAGAAATTAAGAAAAACGTTATAGCGCGAGTAATGTGAGTGAAAAATGGGTAAAAAAAAATCTAAAAATATTTGCCCCAGCTGCTGGACGGATCCTCAAACTATCTATACAAATAAAACAAGAAGAGAATTGAAAAAGGTGAATGGAAAGGTAGTCAGTTCGTCACTTCCTCGATATTTGCTCCCAAAACATGCATGGTATGATGGACAATATCGCGACATGGCGCACTCTATTCGAGCTGGAGATATATATATATATATATATTATTAATTAAGAAGTGGCAGACTTTGGGGTCCTCCAACCACAAGACCCCGCCGCGTGGTGGGAATCAAGGGGGTGAATGGGATGGCAAAATAAAAACAAATCTTATCTGGCCTCTATCGGTTCCCTGCCCCTACAAAGTCGTGTTTTTCCCAAAAAATCATACGGTAGAAAAGCGTTGTAAAGAAGTATATTCGTTTTATCAAGGTATTTATCCATTAAGTTAGCCAGCTCTCCCGCGATCATTCTCTTCGCAAGCTCATATTCATAAGATTAAAAAAATCTTAAATATCTTCTTCTTGCCAGAATATATATATTAATTTAGGTAGACGCCTTTCCTCGTAAAAATTCAGTCCAAAAACTCCCATGATAACGATTATAATCTTTCCCCAGCAAGTAAAAGGTCAATCCGCCTACCCTGCCTCATTCTCTTCGTGGCAGAATAATTCTTAAAAAGGCTTAAAGTAATTTCCCTATATATTACTTTCGTTTTTTTCCATTATTAAAAGCTAAATGCTAGACACCAATAGTTTTCAAGAAAGCATCGCTGTTAGGCTCTCTGCCTAAAAACTTTTTCAGCATCGCAGTGGGATCTTGGCCGCCCCCAATGCCAATAATGTTAGAAACGTAGTGGTTCCCAAGAACAGGATCCAAAAGGCCGTTACGACTCTTGATATATTCGTACACATCAAGGGCAAAAACCTTGGACCACATATAACCATAGTACCCCGCACCATAACCAGTAAGGTGTCCAAAACCACATTCAAAGTGTGTGTCATCCTCACATTTAATGTCAGGACTGATTCTTGAACGAATACTCCTCATTAGTTCCGCGGTATCCAATTTATTGGGATCCTTTCCGCCTGCAAATGGGGCAGAAAAAACTTCGAGGGAGTAGGTGGCAAATTCCAACTGTCTTAAAGAATCCCGACCAATAAATGCATTTCGGGACTTAACTTTTGCCTCCACAAGGTTACTGGGTAAACATTCATGCGTTTTGTAATGAGATGTTATTTTTTGAAGAATTTCAGGCTCCCAAACCCATTCCTCTAACATCTGAGAGGGTAATTCAACAAAGTCCCATTTAACATTTGTTCCAGCAAAAGTAGCCATTCGACTACGCCCCATGAGTCCATGAATGGCGTGACCAAATTCGTGGAAAAATGTCGTCACGTCATCGTGAAGAAACAGAGAAGGGCAATCCTTTAAAGGCGCCGGGAAATTCGCAATTACAACGCCTAAGGCTGGCGAAAATTCGTCTTCAGACCCATGCAAAAGGACGGGAGGGACAACTGAGTGACAGCAGGCATGCGAATATTTTCCCTCACGCGGAAAAAGATCCATAATCACGTGTCCCAACGTCTTTCCAGTTGCGTTATCCTTAACCTGAAGAGTAAAGGCGCTTTCATGCCAAAGCTCAAAACCATTGTCAATGCGTGTAAAAGTAATGTCAAAAAAGGCCTGATAAATATCAAAAAGCCCCTTGACAGTAACATCAAGGGGAAAATATTCTTGGATTTCGGTCTCGCTGACGTTAAGATGAATCTTTTTGATTTGATTCATCATAAATGCCACATCAAATTCTCGTAAACGTCCATCCTCTGTTAAAATGCAGCTTTCATGTAAGTTTTTTTTTATCAACTCCAATTCATGCTTCCATTTCTGCTGAAGACGAGGAATAAGTTCATCGACAAATGCCTTTGCAACATCAGGAGATTTTGCCATCTTATCACTTAAATTAAGATGACTGTAAGACGAAAAGCCAAGAAGCTCTGCTAGGGCCTGTCTTTTGGCAATGATTTCTTTCAGAACCCGCTCGTTAACGGGATATGCTTTGTTACTTGCGGCCCGAGCCATAGATTGACGGGTAGCTGCCACTTCACAGTTTTTCATCACGCCAAAAAAGGTTGGGTAATCCATTTTCAATATAAATCGACCATCATCTGCCTTTTTGAGTCCGTCAATGATGGATACTGGTACCCCCTTTAGTTCTTCCGCTGAAGCCAAAATCTCACTCTGATCCTCGCTAATATTCCTAGAAAACGTGGTACATAAGGCAGATAGTTCTTTTTCTAATGCCACAACTTCCTGAAATTTGTTGTCGGGCAACTCCATTCCTTTTCGTCTGAAATTTCTTAGTTCTTCATCAAGCCAATAAGAATACTCTTTATCTTTGTTACCCTCCAAGTATTTCTCCTTATATTGAGAGCTCTGGGAAACTTCCTTCAAAGCCTCAAAAAGACGCTTATTGGATTGAAAGTTATCGATTTCAAACGACTTAAGTTCAACAATTTGTTTGTTGGCCTCTTCGCGTATCTCTTTAACCGTCGAAACACTCATAATCACGGAAAGCAGACTTAAAGAAACATCAAACTCTGCGGCCGCAATATCAGCAGCCACAGCAGTGTTGTCGAATGTACGATTTCCTTCAAAGGAGTAGATTGCATTCAATTTCTCCATCGCTCTGAGCTTTGCCTCCTCCGCTACCACTTGACAGGCGGATACATTCTTTGGAAACAAGACCGCACACTTCGACGCAGTCTCTACGTCCGCAAAGATACGCAGGGCCATCCTCATAAATTAATCTCTTGCAGTCCTCTATTTTTTTGTCGTAGTCGTTCTTTTTGTTTTCTTTTTTACTTTTGATTTTGCTTCCAAAAAAAAAAAAAGCAAAAAACGAAAAAAACATATATATATTAACGACAAAAAAAGGGAAGGTTGTGAAGGAGTAACGCAAACTACAGAAAGCAACAACAACTGACAGTTTTTCTTTTTCTTTTTCTCCTTTCTTTTTTTGTTGTTTTACGGGGCCTGAAAAGTCAAGGAAGTGTAGAAGGTGGTGTGTCTTGTTTCTGGGGCTGTTCCTTTTTCCCTCTTCTCACTTTTTTTTTCTTTTTTTTTCTCTCTTCAGTGGGCATGGATGGCTGGAAGAGAGAGTGAGTGTGTGTGAATGCGAGCGTGCGGCTGCCATGTGTGCTACTTCGGCCTGTGTCCAATCAACATACGCAAAGGGCGAAGCCCCAAGGCCTCTGATCAAAACCCTTTTTTTTTTTTAGTATTATTATTTGGGGGAGGTGGAGGGTGAGGCTCTTTTTTTTTTTTGCATGTTTGTTTTTGCTTCTTGTCGGTCATTTTTTTTTTGTAGTTTTTGCGGCGTTTTACTGTTATTTTACTTGTGGGGGCGGAGCCGAGTCCAAAACCGCAATTGGGCACAAAAAAAGAAATGGAAGATGAAGACGCCGCTCGCCCAAAAAAAAAAAAAAAAAAAAAAACTGCTTCCGCGCATGTTGGCCTTTGCGGTCTCTCTCTCTCCCCCTGTGTGTCTGTGTGTGTGAGTGTTCCTTCCCTTTCATCTCGTCTTTATTCGCAGGGGTGCCACAGGAGAACAACAACACACAAACACAAAAAGAGACGATGAATAGGCCAAATGCTAAGTTACCCCCTTTAATGCCTTTTCGGTTGGGAAGCGGCGGTCGGCAGTTTGCCGAGACTTGTTCTCCCACGCCCGTTGCGCCACGAGGGCCTAACAGTTGGCCGCCCCATCGCGGCGCCAGGGTTGAGTGCCGAAGGACGCGGGCACAATTCTTCAAAGGGACAAGAAGCAACCATTCTGCCGTGCGGCGCTCCTGATCCCGGCCCGTACGGCACCTTGATGTGGTCATCGACGCGCCACCAACGCATACTGGAGCGCGCCCCGCAACGCCAGCGACGTTCCCGCAGGAGCGGCGCGCCTGACGCGGAGGCCGCGGCGAAAAACACACGTGGGCGCCGGCGTTGCGCGTATCACGGTCGATTGCCGGGCCTTTAGGGCAGGGGAGACACCGCCAGTCACCTCCGCGCCGCCCACGGTCGTGTGGGCGGACCGGGCGACACACCATCAGGAGGCCTCTAGTACAAAGCGAAGAGCCCAACGGGAGACCGCCGCCGTGGCGTGGTGTCGGGGCCTTTTTCCCCGCATTCCCGGGGAAGCCGGGAGCCGGCAGCGTTTCCCTCGCGGGGCCGCGCTGTCGCCGCGCAGGTCCGCGTAGTAGGGCGTACGTGCTTCACGATGGCGGCTGGCGGGCGGGCCGTCGTATTTGTCTGAGAAAACACGAGGAAAAAATGTGCCGCTGTGGTGGCGATGGCGCGACTATGAGGCGCTGCGATTGGCGGAGACAGCGTAATGCAGAGCAATGTTTCGCGCTTGGCCCGTGGATCCCCGCAGTCAAGATGCGTAAAGGAGT
>NW_001849199.1:0-10430 GCF_000209065.1 Trypanosoma cruzi | reverse complement strand
AGGAAGCGGCAACCCGCCCGGATCCCTCCTGGGGATTGGGTCGTGGTGCCTCGATGGGGACTCGCTCGAGGCAAAGACGGCTGTTGGTGGCAAATGGCAAGCCAACGTCGTTGCGGTGTGCGCGCGGGTTTTATGCCGTCATGATGGAGTGTTTGTGAAGTACCTTGGCGGCAAAAGTTTTGAGTCTTGTCCCGCGGGTCAATCCATCACACCCAAATCGAGGTACTTCAGGGGAGGCGGCAAAATAATTTGTCCCAAGTACGAGGAAGTGTGCACCATAGCCGCCAACGGCAGCAGTCGTGTTTTACTCATTCCCACAGATGGCAGTGATGCCAGAGCAACAGCCGCTTTGGGGCACTTCATTTTGACCGTCCTTGCTGCCATTGCCGCAGTGGTGGTGGTGCCTGTTTGAGCTGTGGTGATGGGCCGCCGAGTTTCCCAGAGAGAAGTCCATGAAATTCTCTCCATGTGTCCCGCATTGTCGCCACACGTGTGGGGCGGAGACGAATGGCAGAATATTCCAATTGTTAATTACTGTTAATAGGAAGTTGTGGAAGGAACGTGCTCCCGGATGAGGCCACATCAATGAGTGACCGGCCTGTATTCTTTGTTTTTTATTTGTTTGTTTGTTTTTTCCCACGGGGACACTTTGGAACGTAGCGGACGCAGTTTTTTTTTTTTTTTTTTTACCGGAGTCCTATCCACGCACTACCGCCCTGCATAACTGGGAGTCTGGCGGTTGCGGGACGCCAAATGCTGTTATTTACTGGGTTCACAACGAGGGCCCGGCAGTTATAATGTGGTTTATGAACTATTTTCATTTTTCTGTTCTCTTTTACGGGGAGGGGAGGAGGTCCGCCTCGTGTTTATCACAGACAGAGAAATAGCCGGACGAATAAACAAAATATATATATATTTTTTTACGGCTTTATTAGGAGCGTGTGAAGAGAATGATCGCGGGGAGAGCTGGTTAACTGAGGTAATATACATATATGCCGATAACACTAATGCATTTCGTTATGATACTTTTTTCCATCTTATGAATTCTTGGGAAGAACACGACTTTATTTGGGAGAGCAGCAGGGAACCGATAGCAGCTGGATAATTTATTTATTTTTGTTCTGCACCTTTCCACCCACTCAACCCCCCCTTTTTTGATTTCCACCTTTACGGCGGGGTCGTGTGTGGCTGGAGGGCCCCAAAAGTCTGCCACCTCGTAAGTTTTTTTTTCCTTACCGGCACGTCTAGCCACACGATGTCATCAGGGTGCCGAGGAGGTGGTCGAGCAGCGACATGAGTTTCCTGCCACGAGGCAGCTGCCGTTGGAAGAAGCTTTCCGAGGTGGAGGTCCTGTTCAATGCCCAGCCGTTGGCGCACAGCCAGAGCGTCTGTACATTCCGGAAGCAGATGGTGCGGTGTTTTCTGCGGGCTAATTGTTGCGCTTGTGGAAGCTGGCTGATCCTGCGGCAGCAGAGATCGCCGCCTGGCACTGCTGCTGCGGTGCCGAGTAGCGTCTGGGTTGTGTGCGCAGCGATTTCTGTGCTGTGCGGTGCCTTTTTTTGTGTGGGGAGGACTGTGTCGCAGCAATCGCGGTGGAGGTCGGGAAGCGGTGGAGGGCGTTCCGGATGAAAGCACCGACAGTGGCCGATGTGGTTCGTGTGTCCCACCAGTGTGGCGTCACAGTGCGGGCATTTCTTCTTTCGACGGTGTGTGGAGGGCCGTCTCTCCACAGGCGGTGCGTCGGCCTCCCTTGTCGTCGGGGGAACAGCTTCCGTCCCGGTGCGGTGGGATCGTTGTTAGGGCGCATATATGCGGACTGTTCCGGTGATATGTTGCGGAAACGGCGTTGGTTCGTGCAGTCTCTCACAGTCCAGTACAGGCGACCCCAGAGCTCGGATTCCCCGCACCCTTCCCGTGCAGTGTGTATCCGTTCCTGTCAGTCGAGGGCTTCCTGAGTGATCAGGTGCTTGCCGCCTGGATCTGATGGCCTGGCGCCGCCAAGCAGGTAGTGGTGGGTGTCCTGATGCATGGTACTACGCCACTTGTTGGTGAGCTGGGTGTTAATGCATGACAGCAGGTCCGTGTGCCGTATGGGTGCTATTCCATGCTCCGTGTGTTGCCCGGTTGCCGTGTTCTGCGTCGCATGCTGATCTGCAGGCTCGTTAACATGTACTCCGCAATGTCCGTAGCAAAATGCGGCTGCACAGACCAGCCAGCACACGTCAGCGACAAGAGACGCTGCTAGATCCGATCCTCCGTCCAGTCGGTATGACTGTGCGGGCCCTTGGTGACGGCGACTAGAAGGGACTGACTGTCCGTAACCACAAGCAGGGTTTTTGCCTGTGCTGGACACGATGGATACTCAGCCTTTCCATGGCCGGGAGCAGGGCACGGGATTCCGTCGTGCGGCTGCATGGGCGTGCACCGCATTTGGTACTGACATTCTCTATTATCTTCGAGGAATGCAGGGATGAGAGCAGTATGCCAATCCCGGCTGACGTGGGAACGTCGACACCGCCACCCGTTGCTAGTATCCACGGTCCCCAGCGATGACGTTTCACCTTGTCGCGGTGTTGGGCTTTGTTGTGTATAGGAACTCCGCAGCAGGGCGTTGCTGCGAGCACGACGGAGACCAAGGTGACTTCACTCCCCGAGAAGGTTCCACGCCATGCCCGGTGCGGGGAGGTGAGGCGGTCTGCCTGCAGACTGTCGGTCAGAACTGCACGACCGTTTCGCAGCGGTCACTCCGTTGATATCGCCCGTGGCGGTGACGTTCACAAGAACCCTGCCACCGAGGAGGATGGCCACATCAATATTTGGCGGCTCAACATTGCAGGCCTCTCGTCCGTGAAAAAGATTGCATTTGCGGCGCGATTGGAGCAGCGTCCACCTGACATCGTTCTTCTGCAGGAAATAAGTAACCGTGGTGACGTGGCGACGAAATTATCTGGCCATAATGACTGCCTCCAGGCCTCACTGGGCGCGGTGGTGGCGCTGCCGTTCTGGTGCGCCACTCTCTACCGTGCGAGCGCCTGTCGCTCCCTGGCACTGACCTCCTGGAGACCATTGCTGTCCGTGTATTTCCGCCGGGCTGTCGCAGCATTTGCGTGGCGAATCTCTACAACCCTCCCACAGCAATTGGTCAATAATCCGCATTTATCAATATCGTTTGTCGCTTGGGCCCGAAGAGATTATCGCGGGTGACCTGAATTTGCATCGTGAACTCTGGGACAGTCATATACACCATCAAGGACTGGAGGCGATAATTTCGCCGCTGTTCTAATTGATATGGATTTTGGGCTGGCAAATTACCCGACACAGGCAACACGGATCACACATCGTAATGCCTCGTCCCCTGACGTGACTGCGTATTGCGCCCTACGCATCTCCCACTGGACATTCGCCCCTTACATGGACTCGGACCACTGCTGAATATCTTACTCGGTAGAGATTGACGATGGGACTCCACGACTAGCAAACACGCTGCCTTGACGGAAGAAAGCCACCTTTGCCCTGCGTAAAGCGGGTTGGCCTGCTTTTTTACATCGTTGTGTGAAACCCTCCTTGCCACCGCGTCCACATGGTTGGATCGTCGCGGAGGCATCTTACGAGCAGCTGAGCGCCATATCCCGCGCGGCAGCCGTGACACCCCAAAAAGATATGGACACACGAAATGGAACAGGCCGAGTCCGCCACCGAAGCAGCACACGAAGCACACACATTGCCTCACCCGGAGACAGCCTGCTTTGAGCCGAATGCACCCGAAAAAAGGAGGAACGAAATCAAGCCTTACGCCGTGGCTCCGCTGTGCTTCTGGAGGCCCGCGCGAAAGGACTTGGAGCCTCACCCAGCCCGAGGTGGCGATATCTCCACGGCGTGGCGGCGCCGCACCCTCATCCTCTGGAATCGGTTGTGCTCCGTACTGAACTTGGCCGCGCATGCGCCCTGCCTCGGCAACAGGCAAATCTGCTTGTCTGTCATTTTGTGCGGTTTCACGTGCCATACCGCCTTGTACTGCTGCTGCTGCTCGCTGCACTCCTTCGGTTCCTGGTGGCTGGGAAATGGATCGGCCTTTCCCGCCGTATGTACTTGACGTGACCATCCGTGACTCTTTGCTTGGCTCAGCCCCTGGCCCCGGCGACATGTTGAATGAATTCCTGCACCGTCTCGTCCCGTTGCGCATGGCACACTTAGAACGATGATCCACAACTTCTTCGCAAATGGCAGCCTGCCTGGCTCCTGGAAAACGGGAGACGCTATTTCTATTCCCAAGCCCGGGAAGGATCCATGCCGCCCAGAGAGTTACAGACCTACCACGCTGCTCTCTGTTTTACTAAAGTTAACCGAAGGAATGATTCACCGCCGTCTGTCGGCGTTATTGCCGCACCACCCACGTCAATTTCGGATTTGCACCTCCGCGTTCTACGTCGGACGTGGTGGCACTTGTTGTCGACAAATTACCCGTGGACTGAATGAGTTTGGCATTGTGGAGTATGAGCGCCCTGGAGACGACGCCCCCACACGACGCCCTCGTCGCCATCGCTTGTGGTCTCGATTGATTTTCCGACTGCGTTCGACACCACTGACCATGGGAATTTATTCCGCATGCTTGACAGACTTCCGCGCCTTGGCCTCGAACCAAACGCTGGCTGCACAACTACCTGCGGGGCCGCTATGTTAGGGTATGCACTCGCGAACAGCACTCCCGGAAACAACTCGCCTCAGCTGGAGCACCGCAAGGCGGCGTCCCGGGACCCCAACTCTCCCTCTACTGTGTGGATGGTCTGCTGCGCCGCCTGGGCAGCATCTATTCTGCCTCCGCATTCATGTACGCTGACGAACACACACTTGTTGCCTCAGGTGCGGACATCCATGCCTGTGCTGCGGCAATGCGACCGCTCTTGTCTTTTGTGGCCACATGGGCTGCCGAGCACAGCCTAAAAATCAACGTCGCTAAGAGCGAAGCTGCTCTATTCCACATCTCTTTACACACACACGGTCCGACGAGGAAATGGTCGATCTCCATCTTGTTAGCGGGAACCTGCGTATTCAGTCACGCCCAGTGCGCTTGCTGGGCAACACGTTCGATCAACTTCTTAATTTTGTTACGCATGCTTCCACCGCTTCGAAGAGGACCATGCCACGCCGCTATCAGCTGCGTCTGGTCGCAGGAGCGGGCGCGTCCCATCACACCATGCGATCCTTTTTGATTGGATGCGTTCATAGTGTGCTATTTCATAATGGCGAGGCAATTGTCCCGTGACTCGCCCCCACACACCTCCATAATATGGAGGTACGGTACCGTGACGGTAGCAAAGCATTCTTGGCCTGAGCGCCTCTACGGAAGACACATCTGTCTATTTGGAGGCCAATATTCTTCTGCTTCGGAAGGTACTTTGGCGTCGTGCACTCACACAATACGAACGCTATATACGCCTCCATGATCACGAGGATTTGCGTTCCCTTATCTACTCGCAACCTATGCCTTCGTCCATGCATGGGAAAGCGGCGACATCGATCCCGCCTCCGAGAGATGCTGCTATTAATGGATTGCTACGCGTCTGTGACATTATTGGGACACCCCACAACCACATTCGCGCGCCTCTTGCCCAACATCGGATTTTTCCCTGGGACACTGTGAGCTGCAGCGGGGTGAAATTTTATCAGCCACTGTTTGCCGAAGACGCCTCTGACGATGTCGGGCGCACGGCTTTCTATTCTACTCACTCCTCTTTGGGGGATTGTGATTTTGAATTGTGGACGGACGGTCCTTCATATCTCGCTGCACTCGCATCCGGATCCGCTGCGCTATTATATGACTCCACCACGACAAATGATCTCCCTGTGGAGGTCCATCGTGCAGCAGCTGGCAGCCTCGCATGCTCATATAGGGCAGACTGCCTTGAGATCGAAAATGTTTTTAGACATCTCATACCTCCTCGTCTGGGAGCATCCCAATCGCCCACACGAATGCTGGAGGAAACGGACTCCCTCTCGGCAATGGAGGCACCCCGCGTCGCCCACCGACCGTGCGAGACCGCGTTACTGAGTAAATTTGGATTATGCTGCTTTCCTTGGTGAAGCGAGGTCACCCTGTGGATTTTATATTCTCCCATCACACTGCGGTATTCCACGCAGTGAGGCCGCTGACAAACAAGCCGCGATTGCACGATCCCTCTCGCAGGACTGCGTCAATGCCTGGCACGTGGGCTTCCTCACTGCAGTGAAGAGGTTATAATGGAAGGATGCCCAGGAGGAAAAGGAGGGCGCGCACACCGCGTGGCAGGCGCCTGTCGGTGTGGCGAGGGCTCTATTCCTGGTGTTGACCCGGACATCGGTCCCCGAGTGGCGGCACTGCGCACAGGCGCGATGCGACTCCTGCCCACTATTCGACAGGCCTGCACGCGCCCTGCGGATCACAAGGGACCCTCTGTGTCGGTGGTGCCGTCCCTCCCTCACTGCGGTGACCAGCCCGCCTCTGCCTCCGCCGGAACCTCTTCCCGACGTGAGCACCGCAACTCCTTGTCGACCAGCGAGCGGCGGATTGACGTCCTCCTGCCCAACCTGCGGCAGAGTGCGCTCGTCCGTCCACATTATGAGGGCACACGCCGGACGTGCTCAGCCTGGCGTTATAATAGTTTGCGAGGGCCTCCCATGCGGATGCCGCAATGGCGTCACCGTTTTCCTAAAAGTTGCCTCGCGCGCAGGTCGCCACCGAAGTTGCCAAGCGTATCAACAAGTCAAACACGAATAACGCAACTCTGCAAGCACCAACGACAACCATAGCCCTTCATGCAGTACTGTACCGCAAGCCCCTACCACCCGCTGATCCCCGACGTTCCACGGGAAACTCTATCGCACATGTTGTGGGAATGCCCTCGTCGTCGACCACTGAGCATTCTAATCTTCGGAGAAAATCTATGTTGCATGACAGCGTTATTCGAGAGTGGAAACTTGGCCACGTTTCGACGGACAGCCCTCGGGCGATCAATGAATAGTGACAATGTCGTATAACAAAAAAAAAAACAACAGAAGTTTATTCTTTGCTTAATCGATGCTTTTTGTGTTTTCTTTGCTTTCCACAACTGCGTGTTTCGATGGTGTTTTTCTAAACCCAACCTTTACACAACACCAAAATGCCACGGAGGAACACCGCACGGAAGCAGGGGAAATGGGTGCAAACAAAAAAAGCATAACAACACATCAACGAACAGATATCGCAATCTGAAACGAAAAGGCACAGAAACGCCACGTACGGATTGGAACAGGCACTAGTTGTGTGTGTGTGTGTGTCGGTGTGTGCGCGGCGGCTGCCGACATCCTCGCTGTCCTCCTCTCCCGCCTCACTCCTTTCTCCCCCGGTGTGGGCGAGCGGCTCGCGGTGACGCACTGAGGGTCCGCTCGCTATTAAAGGGGTTGGCGGGCACGGTCTCGTGGAGGCGGTTGGGCTGGGCGGCATCAGCGTCACCATCTGACGATTCCCCCGTTGGCTCGTCAGGGGCGCGCTCAGATTTCCCGAGTTACATACATAAGAAGCTCCTCATCACGTGCTGCCGCGGTGCGAAAAGACCGCCCATTTCACATGCGCACAACACCCGCTCAACCACAATCACGTGACTCAGTTTACGGCCACAAATGAGCAACAAAGGACACATCAAAGAGACCCAAGCCAAATAAAATAACAAAAATGGAGGCCTCTAACAGCTTCAAGCGCACACGCAGTACGCGCCCGTCGCCCTCTTCATCCACCCCGTTCTGGCAGGTCAGCGGCCAAAGTATGATCCTTGTTTTTGAACCTTCGTTTTGCACGTAGTTGATTCTCATTGCTCGCAGATACAAATTTTCCCTTCTTATTTACATTCCTTCCCCGACGCCCCCGCCAAGCCCGTTGTTGTTTCCTTTCGAAATTTTCCCTCCGGCCGCCTCAGCGTGCTGAGGTGTGAGCGACGAGGTCCAGCACCTTGTGGGAGTACCCGGTCCCGTCGTCGTACCATGAGGCGAGCTTCGCGAAGCGATCGTTTAGGGAAATGCCGGCCTTGACGGCAAAGACGGGCATCAGCGCGACGCCATTCATGTCAGTGGAAACAACCTCGGCCTCCGTGCGGCCAAGAAGGCCATTCGGCTTCCCCTCGGAGGCTGCATCGGTGGCGGCGCGGAGCTGCTCGTATGCCGCCGGCTTCTCCAGGCGCGCGGTGAGGTCGACAACCGACACGTTTGGAGTCGGCACACGGAACGCCATGCCGGCCAGCCTGCCGTTCGGCGCGGGAATGCCTTTCTCGACCGCCTTGGCTGCTCCGGTGGCGGACGGAACGATTTTCCACGTCGCGCCGCGACCGCCGCGCCATTCTTTGAGCGACGCGCCGTCCGCTGTTTGTTGCGACGCCATGGTGGCACGCGCTGTGGCCATGAGACTCTCAACGACGCCGAATCTTTCACGAGCGATCCTCGCGGGCGGCGCAAGGCGGTTCCTTGCGCACGGGACGTTGGAAGCGATTTGCCGTCCCTTGCGAATCGTGTCGTTCACACCCACGAAAGGCATGGTCGTGTCGTCTCTCGGCTGGCCTGTCATGACGGTTTTTTCGCGCCGACCTCATTCCACTTGAGATTGGTGTGTTCGCGCTCACTCGTCACGCGGGTCTTCTCTCCGTTGGCGGAAAAGAGCGCCTTCCCGCGCCGCCAACGCATACTGGAGCGCGCCCCGCAACGCCAGCGACGTTCTCGCAGGAGCGGCGCGCCTGACGCGGAGGCCGCGGCGAAAAACACACGTGGGAGCCGGCTTTGCGCGTATCACGGTCGATTGCCGGGCCTTTAGGGCAGGGGAGACACCGCCAGTCACCTCCGCGCCGCCCAGGGTCGTGTGGGCGGACCGGGCGGCACACCATTCGGGGGCCTCCAGTACAAAGCGAAGAGCCCAACGGGGGAGACCGCCGCCGTGGCGTGGTGTCGGGGCCTTTTTCCCCGCATTCCCGGGGAAGCCGGGAGCCAGCAGTGTTTCCCTCGCGGGGCCGCGCTGTCGCCGCGCAGGTCCGCGTAGTGGGGCGTACGTGCTTCACAATGCTGGCTGGCGTGCGGGCCGTCGTATTTGTCTGAGAAGGCGCGGGGGAAAGAGAACGAAAGAACAACAGCGAGAGAACGCATTGTCTTCCAACGAGGGCTTTTTGAGCCGTCAATTTTTTTTTCTTGCTTCGTGAGAGCGGCGCTGTCCCCTGTTTTTCGTTGGGGTTCTTCTCGGGTTGTGGGGTTTAGGGGCTGTTTTTCGTTTTGAATCAGGGGCTTGTTCATGTGGTTGCCATTACGTGTGCGATGAAAAACTTTTTAGGCGTGAAATGGAAGGTTTTTTTTTTTATTGCTTTGCGCGGCCCGTTGGTTATGGACTACCTTTCGTACTGAGGTTGATCATTCCTTCACACGGTTAGTGCGGTTTTTTCTTTTACGCTTTTTTTTTTGTATTTGGTAAAATAGGCTACCATTATTTCATGATGTCTTTGTCACGACCTTCGCTTTTATGCTGGCTGGCCCTGTATCGTGCATTGCCTTCTTTTGTCTTTGAAAATTTTCCAACCAATAAAAGGCAAAAAATTCGACCGTTTTTGTTTATGAAGGAAGTAGATGTGGCGGCTGCTCAGGTCTTTGGTTTACTGTTCCTGTGTTTTTTGTGTATTGTTATGGGGCTTGGCTTCTACTACTTCTATACCATGCGTCTGGTAAAGAGGGCCCGACGGAAGGTGGAGTGAAATGCTTACTGTTGGTTAGAACATACTTTAAAGGCAAAGCTGGAAATTTAAGAAGAAGAATGACGCGGTTTTTTTTTATATTTGGCTTAGTCCTTCTTTTTTCTTATTATTTGTATCTGATTGTTGTACTTTCCTAAGAATGTGGCTCTGATATGTATTAATTCCATTTTGTCGTCACTATATAGTTTAGTTGATACAATATCGCATGCATTATGAGGATTTTGAGGTGATTACTGCCGAGAATGGCGCCTCATCACTAAGTTTTGAACTTGCTTGTGCCACGGCAATGGATCATTACATTCGGTGTACGGAACCACATGACAAGCAGGAAACTGACAAGTATATGTCGCCGTGCTCAACTGGCCTTCGGGTTTACGAAGGTGCACGGGTACTTGCAGCTTTTGTTGCTAGGTTTGGAAGGGTATTATTGCCGTATACATTTGAGTATGACACATGTGGATATCCAAGTTCCTGGGTTGTTGAATTGGGCTGTGGCTGTGGACTGGTTGGATTTACGGCGGCTACGCTCTTTCCAGAATTATCCGTGGCATTTACTGATGCTTCAGTCGACTGTTTGAATTTGATTGGCGCGAGTGCAGAAAGAAATGGTTTAACGCTCATACAGATTAATGGTAAAGGTTTCAGCGGGGTCTTTGAGAACACGAACATCGTGTCCTAGTAGCGTATCCATTGGAA